>NC_141879.1:438666481-438969511 GCF_056163025.1 Triticum urartu | reverse complement strand
GCAAACAACCTAGTAAACAACCACCACATGAACATGACATGATATGCGGGATGCGGTATGTGATGCATATGCATGATTGGACAAGGAATGCATGAACCTGGCGTCAACTTGGAAAACCAAGTGTGCCACTGGAAAGATGAGATGAAATCGCTTGAAAACGATATAAAGAACGCCGGAATTGGAGTTACGGCTTGGAAAAGGCAACCAATTCAAATATGACTCCGGTCTGCGATTTACAGCAAGTAGCCATCTAAATGCAATGAGATGAACATGCTACAGCACCCAAACATGGCAACAAAATACATGGCAGGGATGAAATCAAGATGCTTAACAAAAGTTTAGCACTGAGCTACGGCCAATTCATCCATTAACAGGTTCAAACAAGCATGGCAAAAATGCATATGGCAAACAGATTTCAGACTTAGTGAAATTAACACTTGTCTGGAATTTCAGACCAGATAGCACTCTTCGGAGCATGAAAACTACATGCTACAGGACCTGATCATGGAAAAGTAAAGCATGGAATGGAGCTACTCAAAGAGCTTAAGGAAAGTCCCTTAGTGACCTTGAGCCAAAAGGGATCATAAAGGACAATTGCAAGCATGTGAACATAGCAAAAACATAATCAGTTTTCAGACTTAGTGAAAACTGGCACATGCTGAAACATAACTCAAGTAGGCATGTTTACGAGCTCGATGCACTCATTACAGAGCAAGTCATGATAAGATAAGCATACACCCATTAAGAACACACAAGAAGCAAGCTAGACATGGCAAGAACAATAGCATAGCATGAACGGATGAACCACAACATCATCGGCAAAATTGCAAACAGGTTGACAATCTGCCCAGATTCACAAAGTAGCAAAAGTAGAGCTCGATTGACTCAAGCTAGGGTGCTCCATAATTGCAAACAAAGACATGGATAGATAGAGCACTACAAGATTAACAAAACATCCTTACTGATCATCCTCAAAATAGGCACGGATTACTAGGAAACAACATGAACATATGGCAACATGGGATAAACAGCTCAAGGACTTGGTGGAATTGCTAAGTCCCTGAAATCAGAATTTCCAAGTGCACCACTTTGCAATCTTGTGCTAGTCACCACACACATCAAAAAAATACAAGGGTTGCACCTCTGGAAAGATGGCAAAACCCTTAACAAAACATATGTAGAGCTCATGGGCATATCATGCACACAATAATCATGGCAAAAATGACAAATATCTAAATGGAGCAGCAGATCTGACAATTATCTCAAGTAGCCTACTTCTAACAGCATTTCGGGCATCAAGATGAACTCAAATGAAAATGATGCAATGGAACGAAATGATGCACTCTCTGAGATGAACATTTTGATATGCTATATGCATGAATCGGAGCTACGGGTGCAAAGTTACGGCATGATGAACATGGGCATATGGATCTAGGAATTTCAGGGACTGTGGTTTTATACCTTCGCGAAAAGTCAACGCGGGACAGAGCGGTTCCGGGACGGGGTGGATCTGGGACGAGGGCACGCGTTTGGTTGGTGGACTTGGTGGATCTGATCCATCTTCTCCGGATCTGACCGGAGAGGAGCTCCGGCGAGGTTGGAACTCAGGCGAGGCCAGCGTCGAGAGCGCGGGCGGCAGCTCCGGTGAAGGGAAAAGGCGGGGCCGAGTGGCTCGGCCGGGTAGAGGCGAGGCGACGGCCGGCCTGCGGAGGAGGGGGCGGGGCCGTGCAAGTGCGGCAGCGCGGGGAGGCGCGGCGGCGAAGCTGCGCGGTGGAGGCGGCGGCCGGCGGCGAGAGCAGCGGCGCTCGAGCGGCGGCGGTTGCGAACTGGCGCGCGGGGCGCGCGAGTGCGGCGGCGGTGGATCCGGGCCCGGGCGGGCCTACCTCGGGCCCCGCGGGCCGGCGGGTGGTACGGCGAAGTGGGGTGCGGTCGCGGCTGAGGTGGCGAAGCCTGAGTGGCTGAGGCGGCGGGGATGCTGAGGTGGCGCGCTCCCATTGTCCGGGCGACGTGGCGGCGGGCGATGGACACGTCCGGTGCGGCGTGGACGCGTCCGGCGGCGCGAGAGGAGGAGTTTTTGGGTTTGGACTGCGGGATTTCGGAGGGGATCACATATTTATAGGTAGAGGGAGCTAGGAGAGTCCAAATGAGGTGCGGTTTTCGGCCACACGATCATGATCGAACGACCGAGATGATGGAGAGGGTTTAGGTGGGTTTTGGGCCACATTGAAAGGGTGTTGGGCTGCAACACACACGAGGTCTTTTCGGTCCCTCGGTTAACCGTTGGAGTATCAAACGAAGTCCAAATGGTACGAAACTTGACAGGCGGTCTACCGGTAGTAAACCAAGGCTGCTTGGCAGGTCTCGGTGCAATCCGGAAATGTTTAATCCCCACACATGAAAGAAAGGTAGAAATGACCACCGGAGGAGAACAGAGCGCCGGATTGCAAAACGGACAACGGGGAAAATGCTCGGATGCATGAGACGAACATGTATGCAAAAGAAATGCACATGATGACATGATATGCGATGCATGACACGCAAACAATGACAAGGAAACAATAGCGAATAACTGGACGACACCTGGCACATCAGTCTCGGGGCGTTACAACACTCCACCACTACAAGAGGATCTTGTCCCGAGATCTAGAATGGCACCGGAGGGAAAACGGAAGAGGAAGATAAGCGATAAAACTAAGTTGCTTCTTTGACACACGAGTGGAACCAAAGAACCTTGAAAAGGTTGAACAAATTGAAATAAAGAATGCAATGAAGTAGAACAAAGTTGAAAGCACTCCGGTAGGGAAGAGTTTCAAGGAAGAACAAATTCTGACAGCACTCCGGTTGAAACAGAAGGCAAAAACTTGATAAAATGAAAGGAACTTGAGCAAAAGGGCACAACACTCCAGTTAGATGGATAAGCACGAAAAAAAACATGAACTTTGACAACGGGATGATGGTTGAATAAAGCAATATCACAATGCCTCCAGAACAGAAGTGATAATGGAATGGAATGAACGACGAGAAACAAGATCTTGAGGGAGCACACTTACAAGAAATGGTAGAACGGAGTTGTTGGAAAACCAACAACGAAAAGAATAAGCTTGATATGATCTTATGGAATACATCTCAAATTATGAGGTGACAACCTGTCACTCACGGGAAAAAGAATTGGATAGATAAGAACAAGAAGACGAAAAACTTATTTCACCGGGAGGATAAATGAAGAACTTGGATTATTTATAAGCACCATAAATGGCAAAATCCTTAGGGAAAGCTTTAGGTGAAATATAACCCAAGATAACTCCAATGACGAGATTAATGGATTTAAAATATCTCATTCTTAAAAACATGTGAATCATGAAATATGAACTCAAATTATCAAGAATGACATAATACCCATCTGCCCATAACCGCGGGCACGACTTTCAAAAGTTCAAAACCCTGCAGGGGTGTCCCAACTTAGCCCATGACAAGCTCTCACGGTCAATGAAGGAATAGACCTCCTTGCGAGACATTCTGATCAGACTCGGTATCCCGGTTCTTCAAGACATTTCCACAGGTCAAAACAAATCCAACAACACCGCCCGAATGTGCCGACAAATCCCGATAGGAGCTGCACATATCTCTTTCTCAGGGCACACTCAGACGAGACTAGCTACGAGTAAAACCAACCCTCAAGTTTCCCCGAGGTGGCCCCGCAGGCAGCTCAGATCGGACCAACGCTCAGAGGAGCACTGGCCTGGGGGGTTAGAATAAAGATGACCCTTGAGTCTGCAGAACCCAAGGGAAGGTGGTAGGTTGTTAGTGCAAATGGTAAAACCAAGGTTGGGCATTGTTGGAGGAGTTTTATTCAAGACGAACTGTCAAGGGGTTCCCATTATTACCCAACCGCGTAAGGAACGCAAAATCCGGGAACATAACACCGATATGACGGAAACTAGGGCGGCAAGAGTGGAACAAAACACCAGGCATAAGGCCGAGCCTTCCACCCTTTACCAAGTATATAGATGCATTAATTAAATAAGATATATTGTGATATCCCAACAAGTAAACATGTTCCAAACAAGGAACAACATCTCCATGTTCCAACAAGGAACAAACTTCAATCTTCACCTGCAACTAACAACGCTATAAGTGGGGCTGAGCAAAGCGGTAACATAGCCATTCAACGGTTTGCTAGGACAAGGTGGGTTAGGGGCTTGGTTCAACAATATAGGAGGCACGATAAGCAAGTGGTAGGTATCGCAGCATAGGCATAGCAAAAGAGCGAGCAACTAAGCAAGCAAAGATAGAAGTGATTTCGAGGATATGATCATCTTGCCTGAAATCCCGCAAGGAAAAAGAACGAGTCCATGACGAAGACAAACGGATGTAGACGAACGAATCCTCACAACACGACATTATCGGAACCAACCCGAAGAAGCAACACCGGAAAAGAGCAAACAACCTAGTAAACAACCACCACATGAACATGACATGATATGCGGGATGCGGTATGCGATGCATATGCATGATTGGACAAGGAATGCATGAACCTGGCCTCAACTTGGAAAACCAAGTGTTCCACTAGAAAGATGAGATGAAATCGCTTGAAAACGATATAAAGAACGCCGGAATCGGAGTTACGGTTTGGAAAAGGCAAGCAATTCGAACATGACTCCGGTCTGCGATTTACAGCAAGTAGCCATCTAAATGCAATGAGATGAACATGCTACAGCACCCAAACATGGCAAGAAAATACATGGAAGGGATGCATTAAAGATGCTTAACAAAAGTCTAGCACTGAGCTACGGCCAATTCATCCATTAACAGGTTCAAACAAGCATGGAAAAAATGCATATGGCAAACAGATTTCAGACAGTGAAATTAACACTTGTCTGGAATTTCAGACCAGATAGCACTCTTCGGAGCATGAAAACTACATGCTACAGGACCTGATCATGGCAAAGTAAAGCATGGCATTGAGCTACTCAAAGAGCTTAAGAAAAGTCCCTTAGTGACCTTGAGCCAAAAGGGATCTGAAAGTACAATTGCAAGCATGTGAACATAGCAAAAACATAATCAGTTTTCAGACTTAGTGAAAACTGGCATATGCTGAAACATAACTCAAGTAGGCATGTTTACGAGCTCGATGCACTCATTACAGAGCAAGTCATGATAAGCTAAGCATACACCCATTAAGAACACACAAAAAGCAAGCTAGATATGGCAAGAACAATAGCATAGCATGCACGGATCAACCACAACATCATCGGCAAAATTGCAAACAAGTTGACAATCTGCCCAGATTCACAAAGTAGTAAAAGTAGAGCTCGATTGACTCAAGCTAGGGTGCTCCATAATTGCAAACAAAGACATGGATGGATAGAGCACTACAAGATTAACAAAACATCCTTACTGATCATCCTCAAAATAGGCACGGATCACTAGGAAACAACATAAACATATGGCAACGTGGGATAAACAGCTCAAGGACTTAGTGGAATTGCTATGTCCCTGAAATTAGAATTTCCAAGTGCACCACTTTGCAATCTTGTGCTAGTCACCACACACATCAAAAAAATACATGGGTTGCACCTCTGGAAAGATGGCAAAAACCTTAACAAAACATATGTAGAGCTCATGGGCATATCATGCACACAATAATCATGGCAAAAATGACAAATATCTAAATGGACCAGCAGATCTGACAATTATCTCAAGTAGCCTACTTCTAACAGCATTTCAGGCATCAAGATGAACTCAAATGAAAATGATGCAATGGAACGAAATGATGTACTCTCTGAGACGAACATTTTGATAGGCTATATGCATGAATCGGAGCTACGGGTGCAAAGTTACGGCATGATGAACATGAGCATATGGATCTGGGAATTTCGGGGACTTGGTGGTTTTATACCTGCGCGAAAAGTCAACGCGGGACGGAGCGGTTCCGGGACGGGGTGGATCTGGGACGAGGGCACGCGTTTGGTTGGTGGACTTGGTGGATCTGATCCATCTTCTCCGGATCTGACCGGAGAGGAGCTCCGGCGAGGTTGGAACTCCGGCGAGGCCGGCGTCGAGAGAGCGGGCGGCAGCTCTGGCGAAGGGAAAAGGCAGGGCCGAGCGGCTCGGCCGGGTAGAGGCGAGGCGGCGGCCGGCCTGTGGAGGAGGGGGCGGGGCCGAGCAAGTGCGGCGGCGTGGGGAGGCGCGGCAGCGGCGACGAAGCTGCGCGGTGGAGGCGGCCGCCGGCGGCGAGAGAAGCGGCGCTCGGGCAGCGGCGGTTGCGAACGGGCGCGCGGGGCGCGCGAGTGCGGCGGCGGCGGATCCGTGCCCGGGCGGGCCTGCCTCGGGCCCCGCGGGCCGGTGGGAGGTATGGCGAAGTGGGGCGCGGTCGCGACTGAGGTGGCGAAGCCTGAGTGGCTGAGGCGGCGGGGATGCTGAGGTGGCGCGCTCCCATTGGCCGGGCGACGTGGCGGCGGGCGATGGACACGTCCGGCGCAGCGTGGACGCATCCGGCGGCGCGAGAGGAGGAGTTTTTGGGTTTGGACTGCGAGATTTCGGAGGGGATCACATATTTATAGGTAGAGGGAGCTAGGAGAGTCCAAATGAGGTGCGGTTTTCGGCCACGCGATCATGATCGAACGACCGAGAGGATGGAGAGGGTTTAGGTGGGTTTTGGGCCACATTGAAAGGGTGTTGGGCTGCAACACACACGAGGTCGTTTCGGTCCCTCAGTTAACCGTTGGAGTATCAAACGAAGTCCAAATGGTACGAAACTTGACAGGCGGTCTACCGGTAGTAAACCAAGGCCGCTTGGCAGGTCTCGGTCCAATCTGGAAATGTTTCATCCCCACACATGAAAGAAAGGTAGAAATGACCACCGGAGGAGAACAGAGCGCCGGATTGCACAACGGACAACGGGGAAAATGCTCGGATGCATGAGACGAACATGTATGCAAAAGAAATGCACATGATGACATGATATGTGATGCATGACACGCAAACAATGACAAGGCAACAACAGCGAATAACTGGACGACACCTGGCACATCGGTCTCGGGGGGTTACAACACTCCACAACTACGAGAGGATCTCGTCCCGAGATCTAGAATGGCACCGGAGGGAAAACGGAAGAGGAAGATAAGCGATAAAACTAAGTTGCTTCTTTGACAAACGAGTGGAACCAAAGAACCTTGAAAAGGTTGAACAAACTGAAAGAAAGAATGCAATGAAGTAGAACAAAGTTGAAAGCACTCCGGTAGGGAAGAGTTTCAAGGAAGAACAAATTCTGACTGCACTCCGGTTGAAATAGAAGGCAAAAACTTGATAAAATGAAAAGAACTTGAGCAAAAGGGCACAACACTCCAGTTAAATGGATAAGCATGAAAAAAAACACGAACTTTGAAAAAGGGATGATGGTTGAAGAAAGCAATATCACAATGCCTCCGGAACAGAAGTGAGAATGGAATGGAATGAACGACGAGAAACAAGATCTTGAGGGAGCACACTTACAAGAAATGGTAGAACGGAGTTGTTGGAAAACCAACAATGAAAAGAATAAGCTTGATATGATCTTATGGAATACATCTCAAATTCTGAGGTGACAACCTGTCACTCACGGGAAAAAGAATTGGATAGATAAGAACAAGGAGACGAGAAACTTATTTCACCGGGAGGATAAATGAAGAACTTGGATTATTTATAAGCACCATAAATAGCAAAATCCTTAGGGAAAGCTTTAGGTGAAATATAACCCAAGATAACTCCAATGACGAGATTAATGGATTTAAAATATCTCATTCATAAAAACATGTGAATCATGAAACATGAACTCAAATTATCAAGAATGACATAATACCCATCTGCCCATAATCGCGGGCACGACTTTTGAAAGTTCAAAACCCTGCAGGGGTGTCCCAACTTAGCCCATGACAAGCTCTCACGGTCAACGAAGGAATAGACCTCCTTCCGAGACATTCTGATCAGACTCGGTATCCCGGTTCTTCAAGACATTTACACAGGTTAAAACAAATCCAGCAACACTGCCCGAATGTGCCAACAGATCCCGATAGGAGCTGCACATATCTCTTTCTCAAGGCACACTCAGATGAGACTAGCTACGAGTAAAACCAACCCTCAAGTTTCCCCGAGGTGGCCCCGTAGGCAGCTCAGTTCGTACCAACGCTCAGAGGAGCACTGGCCCGGGGGGGTTAGAATAAAGATGACCCTTGAGTCTGCAGAACCCAAGGGAAGGTGGTAGGTTGTTAGTGCAAATGGTAAAACCAAGGTTGGGCATTGTTGGAGGAGTTTTATTCAAGACGAGCTGTCAAGGGGTTCCCATTGTTACCCAACCGCGTAAGGAACGCAAAATCCGGGAACATAACACTGATATGACGGAAACTAGGGCGGCAAGAGTGGAACAAAACACCAGGCATAAGGCCGAGCCTTCCACCCTTTACCAAGTATATAGATGCATTAATTAAATAAGATATATTGTGATATCCCAACAAGTAAACATGTTCCAAACAAGAAACAACATCTCCATGTTCCAACAAGGAACAAACTTCAATCTTCACCTGCAACTAACAACACTATAAGAGGGGCTGAGCAAAGCGCTAACATAGCCATACAACGGTTTGCTAGGACAAGGTGGGTTAGGGGCTTGGTTCAACAATATAGGTGGCACGATAAGAAATTGGTAGGTATCGCAGCATAGGCATAGCAAAAGAGCGAGCAACTAAGCAAGCAAAGATAGAAGTGATTTCGAGGGTATGATCATCCTGCCTGAAATACCGCAAGGAAGAAGAACGAGTCCATGACAAACACAAATGGATGTAGACGAACGAATCATCACAACATGACGTTATCGGAAAAGAGCAAACAACCTAGTAAACAACCACCACATGAACATGACATGATATGCGGGATGCGGTATGCGATGCATATGAATGATTGGACAAGGAATGCATGAACCTGGCCTCAACTTGGAAAACCAAGTGTGCCACTGGAAAGATGAGATAAAATCGTTTGAAAACGATATAAAGAACGCCGGAATAAGAGTTACGGTTTGGAAAAGGCAAGCAATTCAAATATGACTCCGGTCTTCGATTTACAGCAAGTAGCCATCTAAATGCAATGAGATGAACATGCTACAGCACCCAAACATGGCAACAAAATACATGGCAGGGATGCATTCAAGATGCTTAAGAAAAGTCTAGCACTGATATACGGCCAATTCATCCATTAACAGGTTCAAACAAGCATGGCAAAAATGCATATGGCAAACAGATTTCAGACTTTGTGAAATTAACACTTGTCTGGAATTTCAGACCAGATAGCACTCTTCGGAGCATGAAAACTACATGCTACAGGACCTGATCATGGCAAAGTAAAGCATGGAATGGAGCTACTCAAAGAACTTAACAAAAGTCCCTTAGTGACCTTGAGCCAAAAGGGATCAGAAAGTACAATTGCAAGCATGTGAACATAGCAAAAACATAATCAGTTTTCAGACTTGGTGAAAACTGGCACATGCTGAAACATAACTCAAGTAGGCTTGTTTACGAGCTCGATGCACTCATTAAAGAGCAAGTCATGATAAGATAAGCATACACCCATTAAGAACACACAAAAAGGAAGCTAGACATGGCAAGAACAATAGCATAGCATGCACGGATCAACCACAACATCATCGGCAAAATTACAAACAAGTTGACAATCTGCCCAGATTCACAAAGTAGTAAAAGTAGAGCTCGATTGACTCAAGCTAGGGTGCTCCATAATTGCAAACAAAGACATGGATGGATAGAGCACTACAATATTAACAAAACATCCTTACTGATCATCCTCAAAATAGGCACGGATCACTAGGAAACAACATGAACATATGGCAACATGGGATAAACAGCTCAAGGATTTAAGTAGAATTGCTAAGTCCCTGAAATCAGAATTTCCAAGTGCACCACTTTGCAAGCTTGTGCTAGTCACCACACACATCAAAAAAATACATGGGTTGCACCTCTGGAAATATGGCAAAATCCTTAACAAAACAAATGTAGAGCTCATGGGCATATCATGCACACAATAATCATGGAAAAAATGACAAATATCTAAATGGAGCAGCAGATCTGACAATTATCTCAAGTAGCCTACTTCTAACAGCAGTTCGGGCATCAAGATGAACTCAAATGAAAATGATGCAATGGAATGAAATGATGTACTCTCCGAGACGAACATTTTGATATGATATATGCATGAATCGAAGCTACGGGTGCAAAGTTACGGCATGATGCACATGGGCATACGGATCTGGGAATTTCGGGGACTTGGTGGTTTTACACCTCCGCGAAAAGTCAACGCGGGACGGAGCGGTTCCGGGACGGGGTTGATCTGGGACGAGGGCACGCGTTTGTTTGGTGGACTTGGTGGATCTGATCCATTTTCTCTGGATCTGACCGGAGAGGAGCTCCGGCGAGGTTGGAACTCCGGCGAGGCCGGCGTCGAGAGTGCGGGCGGCAGCTCCGGCGAAGGGAAAAGGCAGGGCCGAGCGGCTCGGCCGGGTAGAGGCGAGGCGACGGCCGGCCTGCGGAGGAGGGGGCGGGGCTGAGCAAGTGCGGCGACGCGGGGAGGCGCGGCGGCGGCGGCGAAGCCGCGCGGTGGAGGCGGCGGCCGTCGGCGAGAGCAGCGGCGCTCAGGCGGCGGAGGTTGCGAACGGGCGCGCGAGTGCGGCGGCGGCGGATCCGGGCCCGGGCGGGCCTGCCTCGGGCCCCGCGGGCCGGCGGGTGGTACGGCAAAGTGGGGCGCGGTCGCGGCTGAGGTGTAGAAGCCTGAGTGGCTGAGGCGGCGGGGATGCTGAGGTGGCGCGCTCCCATTGGCCGGGGGACGTGGCAGCGGGCGATGGACGCGTCCGGCGGCATGAGAGGAGGAGTTTTTGGGTTTGGACTGCGGGATTTCGGAGGGGATCACATATTTATAGGTAGAGGGAGCTAGGAGAGTCCAAATGAGGTGCTGTTTTCGGCCATGCGATCGTGATCGAACGACCGAGAGGATGGAGAGGGTTTAGGCGGGTTTTGGGCCACATTGAAAGGGTGTTGGGCTGCAACACAAACGAGGTCTTTTCGGTCCCTCGGTTAACCGTTGGAGTATCAGACGAAGTCTAAATGGTACGAAACTTGACAGGCGGTCTACCGGTAGTAAACCAAGTCCGCTTGGCAGGTCTCGGTCCAATCTGGAAATGTTTAATCCCCACACATGAAAGAAAGGTAGAAATGACCACCGGAGGAGAACAGAGCGCCGGATTGCAAAACGGACAACGGGGAAAATGCTCGGATGCATGAGACGAACATGTATGCAAAAGAAATGCACATGATGACATGATATACGATGCATGACACGCAAACAATGACAAGGCAACAACAGCGAATAACTGGACGACACCTTTCACATCGGTCTCGGGGCGTTACAACACTCCACCACTACGAGAGGATCTCGTCCCGAGATCTAGAATGGCACCGGAGGGAAAACGGAAGAGGAAGATAAGCGATAAAACTAAGTTGCTTCTTTGACAAACGAGTGGAACCAAAGAACCTTGAAAAGGTTGAACAAATTCAAAGAAAGAATACAATGAAGTAGAACAAAGTTGAAAGCACTCCGGTAGGGAAGAGTTTCAAGGAACAACAAATTCAGACAGCACTCTGGTTGAAATAGAAGGCAAAAACTTGATAAAATGAAAAGAACTTGAGCAAAAGGGCACAACACTCCAGTTAAATGGATAAGCACGAAAAAAAACATGAACTTTGACAACGGGATGATGGTTGAAGAAAGCAATATCACAATGCCTCCGGAACAGAAGTGAGAATGGAATGGAATGAACGACGAGAAACAAGATCTTGAGCGAGCACACTTACAAGAAATGGTAGAACGGAGTTGTTGGAAAACCAACAACGAAAAGAATAACCTTGATATGATCTTATGGAATACATCTCAAATTATGAGGTGACAACCTATCACTCACGGGAAAAAGAATTGGATAGATAAGAACAAGGAGACGAGAAACTTATTTCACCGGGAGGATAAATGAAGAACTTGGATTATTTATAAGCACCATAAATAGCAAAATCCTTAGGGAAAGCTTTAGGTGAAATATAACCCAAGATAACTCCAATGACGAGATTAATGGATTTAAAATATCTCATTCTTAAAAACATGTGAATCATGAAACATGAACTCAAATTATCAAGAATGACATAATACCCATCTGCCCATAACCACGGGCATGGCTTTCAAAAGTTCAAAACCCTGTAGGGGTGTCCCAACTTAGCCCATGACAAGCTCTCACGGTCAACGAAGGAATAGACCTCCTTGCGAGACATTCTGATCAGACTCGGTATCCCGGTTCTTCAAGACATTTCCACAGGTTAAAACAAATCCAGCAACACCGCCCGAATGTGCCGACAAATCCCGATAGGAGCTGCACATATCTCTTTCTCAGGGCATACTCAGATGAGACTAGCTACGAGTAAAACCAACCCTCAAGTTTCCCCGAGGTGGCCCCGCAGGAAGCTCAGTTCGGACCAACACTCGAGGAGCACTGGCCCGGGGGGTTAGAATAAAGATGACCCTTGAGTCTGGAGAACCCAAGGGAAGGTGGTAGGTTGTTAGTGCAAATGGTAAAACCAAGGTTGGGCATTGTTGGAGGAGTTTTATTCAAGATGAGCTGTCAAGGGGTTCCCATTATTACCCAACCGAGTAAGGAACGCGAAATCCGGGAACATAACACTGATATGACGGAAACTAGGGCGGCACGAGTGGAACAAAACACCAGGCATAAGGCCGAGCCTTCCACCCTTTACCAAGTATATAGATGCATTAACTAAATAAGATATATTGTGATATCCCAACAACTAAACATGTTCCAAACAAGAAACAACATCTCCATGTTCCAACAAGGAACAAACTTCAATCTTCACCTGCAACTGACAACGCTATAAGAGGGGCTGAGCAAAGCGGTAACATAGCCATACAACGGTTTGCTAGGACAAGGTGGGTTAGGGGCTTGGTTCAACAATATAGGTGGCACGATAAGAAATTGGTAGGTATCGCAGCATAGGCATAGCAAAAGAGCGAGCAACTAAGCAAGCAAAGATAGAAGTGATTTCGAGGGTATGATCATCCTGCCTGAAATACCGCAAGGAAGAAGAACGAGTCCATGACAAACACAAATGGATGTAGACGAACGAATCATCACAACATGACGTTATCGGAACCATCCCGAAGAAGCAACACCGGAAAAGAGCAAACAACCTAGTAAACAACCACCACATGAACATGACATGATATGCGGGATGCGGTATGCGATGCATATGAATGATTGGACAAGGAATGCATGAACCTGGCCTCAACTTGGAAAACCAAGTGTGCCACTGGAAAGATGAGATAAAATCGTTTGAAAACGATATAAAGAACGCCGGAATAAGAGTTACGGTTTGGAAAAGGCAACCAATTCAAATATGACTCCGGTCTGCGATTTACAGCAAGTAGCCATCTAAATGCAATGAGATGAACATGCTACAGCACCCAAACATGGTAACAAAATACATGGCAGGGATGCATTCAAGATTCTTAACAAAAGTCTAGCACTGATATACGGCCAATTCATCCATTAACAGGTTCAAACAAGCATGGCAAAAATGCATATGGCAAACAGATTTCAGACTTTGTGAAATTAACACTTGTCTGGAATTTCAGACCAGATAGCACTCTTCGGAGCATGAAAACTACATGCTACAGGACCTGATCATGGCAAAGTAAAGCATGGAATGGAGCTACTCAAAGAACTTAACAAAAGTCCCTTAGTGACCTTGAGCCAAAAGGGATCAGAAAGTACAATTGCAAGCATGTGAACATAGCAAAAACATAATCAGTTTTCAGACTTGGTGAAAACTGGCACATGCTGAAACATAACTCAAGTAGGCATGTTTACGAGCTCGATGCACTCATTAAAGAGCAAGTCATGATAAGATAAGCATACACCCATTAAGAACACACAAAAAGGAAGCTAGACATGGCAAGAACAATAGCATAGCATGCACGGATCAACCACAACATCATCGGCAAAATTACAAACAAGTTGACAATCTGCCCAGATTCACAAAGTAGTAAAAGTAGAGCTCGATTGACTCAAGCTAGGGTGCTCCATAATTGCAAACAAAGACATGGATGGATAGAGCACTACAATATTAACAAAACATCCTTACTGATCATCCTCAAAATAGGCACGGATCACTAGGAAACAACATGAACATATGGCAACATGGGATAAACAGCTCAAGGATTTAAGTGGAATTGCTAAGTCCCTGAAATCAGAATTTCCAAGTGCACCACTTTGCAAGCTTGTGCTAGTCACCACACACATCAAAAAAATACATGGGTTGCACCTCTGGAAATATGGCAAAATCCTTAACAAAACAAATGTAGAGCTCATGGGCATATCATGCACACAATAATCATGGAAAAAATGACAAATATCTAAATGGAGCAGCAGATCTGACAATTATCTCAAGTAGCCTACTTCTAACAGCAGTTCGGGCATCAAGATGAACTCAAATGAAAATGATGCAATGGAATGAAATGATGTACTCTCCGAGACGAACATTTTGATATGATATATGCATGAATCGAAGCTACAGGTGCAAAGTTACGGCATGATGGACATGGGCATACGGATCTGGGAATTTCGGGGACTTGGTGGTTTTACACCTCCGCGAAAAGTCAACGCGGGACGGAGCGGTTCCGGGACGGGGTTGATCTGGGACGAGGGCACGCGTTTGTTTGGTGGACTTGGTGGATCTGATCCATTTTCTCTGGATCTGACCGGAGAGGAGCTCCGGCGAGGTTGGAACTCCGGCGAGGCCGGCGTCGAGAGTGCGGGCGGCAGCTCCGGCGAAGGGAAAAGGCGGGGCCGAGCGGCTCGGCCGGGTAGAGGCGAGGCGACGGCCGGCCTGCGGAGGAGGGGGCGGGGTTGAGCAAGTGCGGCGACGCGGGGAGGCGCGGCGGCGGCGAAGCCGCGCGGTGGAGGCGGCGGCCGTCGGCGAGAGCAGCGGCGCTCAGGCGGCGGAGGTTGCGAACGGGCGCGCGAGTGCGGCGGCGGCGGATCCGGGCCCGGGCGGGCCTGCCTCGGGCCCCGCGGGCCGGCGGGTGGTACGGCAAAGTGGGGCGCGGTCGCGGCTGAGGTGTAGAAGCCTGAGTGGCTGAGGCGGCGGGGATGCTGAGGTGGCGCGCTCCCATTGGCCGGGGGACGTGGCGGCGGGCAATGGACGCGTCCGGCGGCGCGAGAGGAGTTTTTGGGTTTGGACTGCGGGATTTCGGAGGGGATCACATAATTATAGGTAGAGGGAGCTAGGAGAGTCCAAATGAGGTGCGGTTTTTGGCCACGCGATCGTGATCGAACGACCGAGAGGATCGAGAGGGTTTAGGCAGGTTTTGGGCCACATTGAAAGGGTGTTGGGCTGCAACACAAACGAGGTCTTTTCGGTCCCTCGGTTAACCGTTGGAGTATCAGACGAAGTCTAAATGGTACGAAACTTGACAGGCGGTCTACCGGTAGTAAACCAAGGCCGCTTGGCAGGTCTCGGTCCAATCTGGAAATGTTTAATCCCCACACATGAAAGAAAGGTAGAAATGACCACCGGAGGAGAACAGAGCGCCGGATTGCAAAACGGACAACGGGGAAAATGCTCGGATGCATGAGACGAACATGTATGCAAAAGAAATGCACATGATGACATGATATGCGATGCATGACACACAAACAATGACAAGGCAACAACAGCGAATAACTGGACGACACCTTTCACATCGGTCTCGGGGCGTTACAACACTCCACCACTACGAGAGGATCTCGTCCCGAGATCTAGAATGGCACCGGAGGGAAAACGGAAGAGGAAGATAAGCGATAAAACTAAGTTGCTTCTTTGACAAACGAGTGGAACCAAAGAACCTTGAAAAGGTTGAACACATTGAAAGAAAGAATACAATGAAGTAGAACAAAGTTGAAAGCACTCCGGTAGGGAAGAGTTTCAAGGAACAACAAATTCAGACAGCACTCTGGTTGAAATAGAAGGCAAAAACTTGATAAAATGAAAAGAACTTGAGCAAAAGGGCACAACACTCCAGTTAAATGGATAAGCACGAAAAAAAACATGAACTTTGACAACGGGATGATGGTTGAAGAAAGCAATATCACAATGCCTCCGGAACAGAAGTGAGAATGGAATGGAATGAACGACGAGAAACAAGATCTTGAGCGAGCACACTTACAAGAAATGGTAGAACGGAGTTGTTGGAAAACCAACAACGAAAAGAATAAGCTTGATATGATCTTATGGAATACATCTCAAATTATGAGGTGACAACCTGTCACTCACGGGAAAAAGAAATGGATAGATAAGAACAAGGAGACGAGAAACTTATTTCACCGGGAGGATAAATGAAGAACTTGGATTATTTATAAGCACCATAAATAGCAAAATCCTTAGGGAAAGCTTTAGGTGAAATATAACCCAAGATAACTCCAATGACGAGATTAATGGATTTAAAATATCTCATTCTTAAAAACATGTGAATCATGAAACATGAACTCAAATTATCAAGAATGACATAATACCCATCTGCCCATAACCACGGGCACGGCTTTCAAAAGTTCAAAACCCTGTAGGGGTGTCCCAACTTAGCCCATGACAAGCTCTCACGGTCAACGAAGGAATAGACCTCCTTGCGAGACATTCTGATCAGACTCGGTATCCCGGTTCTTCAAGACATTTCCACAGGTTAAAACAAATCCAGCAACACCGCCCGAATGTGCCGACAAATCCCGATAGGAGCTGCACATATCTCTTTCTCAGGGCATACTCAGATGAGACTAGCTACGAGTAAAACCAACCCTCAAGTTTCCCCGAGGTGGCCCCGCAGGAAGCTCAGTTCGGACCAACACTCGAGGAGCACTGGCCCGGGGGTTAGAATAAAGATGACCCTTGAGTCTGCAGAACCCAAGGGAAGGTGGTAGGTTGTTAGTGCAAATGGTAAAACCAAGGTTGGGCATTGTTGGAGGAGTTTTATTCAAGACGAACTGTCAAGGGGTTCCCATTATTACCCAACCGAGTAAGGAACGCAAAATCCGGGAACATAACACCGATATCACGGAAACTAGGGCGGCAAGAGTGGAACAGAACACCAGGCATAAGGCCGAGCCTTCCACCCTTTACCAAGTATATAGATGCATTAACTAAATAAGATATATTGTGATATCCCAACAAGTAAACATGTTCCAAACAAGGAACAACATCTCCATGTTCCATAAAGGAACAAACTTCAATCTTCACCTGCAACTAACAACGCTATAAGAGGGGCTGAGCAAAGCGGTAACATAGCCATACAACGGTTTGCTAGGACAAGGTGGGTTAGGGGCTTGGTTCAACAATATAGGAGGCACGATAAGCAAGTGGTAGGTATCGCAGCATAGGCATAGCAAAAGAGCAAGCAACTAAGCAAGCAAAGATAGAAGTGATTTCAAGGGTATGATCATCTTGCCTGAAATCCCGCTAGGAAGAAGAACGAGTCTGTGAAGAAGACAAATGGATGTAGACAAACGAATCCTCACAACACGACATTATCGGAACCAACCCGAAGAAGCAACACCGGAAAAGAGCAAACAACCTAGTAAACAACCACCACATGAACATGACATGATATGCGGGATGCGGTATGCGATGCATATGCATGATTGGACAAGGAATGCATGAACCTGGCATCAACTTGGAAAACCAAGTGTGCCACTGGAAAGATGAGATGAAATCGCTTGAAAACAATATAAAGAATGCCGGAATCGGAGTTATGGTTTGGAAAAGGCAAGCAATTCAAATATGACTTCGGTCTGCGATTTACAGCAAGTAGCCATCTAAATGCAATGAGATGAACATGCTACAGCACCCAAAAATGGCAACAAAATACATGGCAGGGATGAAATCAAGATGCTTAACAAAAGTCTAGCACTGAGCTACGGCCAATTCATCCATTAAAAGGTTCAAACAAGCATGGCAAAAATGCATATGGCAAACAGATTTCAGACTTTGTGAAATTAACACTTGTCTGGAATTTCAGACCAGATAGCACTCTTCGGAGCATGAAAACTACATGCTACAGGACCTGATCATGGCAAAGTAAAGCATGGAATGGAGCTACTCAAAGAGCTTAAGAAAAGTCCCTTAGTGACCTTGAGCCAAAAGGGATCAGAAAGTACAATTGCAAGCATGTGAACATAGCAAAAACATAATCAGTTTTCAGACTTAGTGAAAACTGGCACATGCTGAAACATAACTCAAGTAGGCATGTTTACGAGCTCGATGCACTCATTATAGAGCAAGTCATGATAAGCTAAGCATACACCCATTAAGAACACACAAAAAGCAAGCTAGACATGGCAAGAACAATAGCATAGCATGAACGGATAAACCACAACATCATCGGCAAAATTGCAAACAGGTTGACAATCTGCCCAGATTCACAAAGTAGCAAAAGTAGAGCTCGATTGACTCAAGCTAGGGTGCTCCATAATTGCAAAAAAGGCATGGATGGATAGAGCACTACAAGATTAACAAAACATCCTTACTGATCATCCTCAAAATAGGCACGGATCACTAGTAAACAACATGAACATATGGCACATGGGATAAACAGCTCAAAGACTTAGTGGAATTGCTAAGTCCCTGAAATCAGAATTTCCAAGTGCACCACTTTGCAAGCTTGTGCTAGTCACCACACACATCAAACAAATACATGGGTTGCACCTCTGAATAGATGGTAAAACCCTTAACAAAACATATGTAGAGCTCATGGGCATATCATGGACACAATAATCATGGCAAAAATGACAAATATCTAAATGGAGCAGCAGATCTGACAATTATCTCAAGTAGCCTACTTCTAAAAGCATTTCGGGCATCAAGATGAACTCAAATGAAAATGATGCAATGGAATTAAATGATGTACTCTCTGAGACGAACATTTTGATATGCTATATGCATGAATCGGAGCTACGGGTGCAAAGTTATGGCATGATGAACATGGGCATATGGATCTGGGAATTTCGGGGACTTGGTGGTTTTATACCTCCGCGAAAAGTCAACACGGGATGGAGCGGTTCCGGGACGGGGTGGATCTGGGACGAGGGCACGCGTTTGGTTGGTGGACTTGGTGGATCTGATCCATCTTCTCCGGATCTAACCGGAGAGGAGCTCCGGCGAGGTTGGAACTCCGGCGAGGCCGGCGTCGAGAGCGCGGGCGGCAGCTCTGGCGAAGGGAAAAGGCGGGGCCGAGCGGCTCGGCCGGGTAGAGGCGAGGCGACGGCCGGCCTGCGGAGGAGGGGGCGGGGCCGAGCAAGTGCGGCGGCGCGGGGAGGCGCGGCGGCGGCGGCGAAGCCGCGCGGTGGAGGCGGCGGCCGGCGGCGAGAGCAGCGGCGCTCGGGCGGCGGAGGTTGCGAACGGGCGCGCGGGGCGCGTGAGTGCGGCGGCGGCGGATCCGGGCCCGGGCGGGCCTGCTTCGGGCCCCGCGGGCCGGCGGGTGGTACGGCGAAGTGGGGCGCGGTCGCGGCTGAGGTGTAGAAGCCTGAGTGGCTAAGGCGGCGGGGATGCTGAGGTGGCGCGCTCCCATTGGCCGGGCGACGTGGCGGCGGGCGATGGACACGTCCGGCGCGGCGTGGACGCGTTCGGCGGCGCGAGAGGAGGAGTTTTTGGGTTTGGACTGCGGGATTTCGGAGGGGATCACATATTTATAGGTAGAGGGAGCTAGGAGAGTCCAAATGAGGTGCGGTTTTCGGCCACGCGATCGTGATCGAATGACCGAGAGGATGGAGAGGGTTTAGGTGGGTTTTGGGCCACATTGAAAGGGTGTTGGGCTGCAACACACACGAGGTCTTTTCGGTCCCTCGGTTAACCGTTGGAGTATCAAACGAAGTCCAAATGGTACGAAACTTGACAGACGGTCTACCGGTAGTAAACCAAGGCTGCTTGGCAGGTCTCGGTGCAATCCGGAAATGTTTAATCCCCACACATGAAAGAAAGGTAGAAATGACCACCGGAGGAGAACAGAGCGTCGGATTGCACAACGGACAACGGGGAAAATGCTCGGATGCATGAGACGAACATGTATGCAAAAGAAATGCACATGATGACACGATATGCAATGCATGACACGCAAACAATGACAAGGCAACAACAGCGAATAACTGGACGACACCTGGCACATCGGTCTCGGGGCGTTACAACACTCCACCACTACGAGAGGATCTCGTCCCGAGATCTAGAATGGCACCGGAGGGAAAACGGAAGAGGAAGATAAGCGATAAAACTAAGTTGCTTGTTTGACAAACGAGTGGAACCAAAGAACCTTGAAAAGGTTGAACAAATTGAAAGAAAGAATGCAATGAAGTAGAACAAAGTTGAAAGCACTCCGGTAGGGAAGAGTTTCAAGGAAGAACAAATTCAGACAGCACTCCGGTTGAAACAGAAGGCAAAAACTTGATAAAATGAAAAGAACTTGAGCAAAAGGGCACAACACTCCAGTTAAATGGATAAGCACGACAAAACATGAACTTTGACAATGGGATGATGGTTGAAGAAAGCAATATCACAATACCTCCGGAACAGAAGTGAGAATGGAATGGAATGAACGACGAGAAACAAGATCTTGAGGGAGCACACTTACAAGAAATGGTAGAACGGAGTTGTTGGAAAACCAACAACGAAAAGAATAAGCTTGATACGATCTTATGGAATACATCTCAAATTATGAGGTGACAACCTGTCACTCACGGGAAAAAGAATTGGATAGATAAGAACAAGGAGACGAGAAACTTATTTCACTGGGAGGATAAATGAAGAACTTGGATTATTTATAAGCACCATAAATAGCAAAATCCTTAGGGAAATCTTTAGGTGAAATATAACCCAAGATAACTCCAATGAAGAGATTAATGGATTTAAAATATCTCATTCTTAAAAACATGTGAATCATGAAACATGAAGTCAAATTATCAAGAATGAGATAATACCCATCTGCCCATAACCGCGGGCACGGCTTTCGAAAGTTCAAAACCCTGCAGGGGTGTCCCAACTTAGCCCATGACAAGCTCTCACAGTCAACGAAGGAATAGACCTCCTTCCGAGACATTCTGATTAGACTCGGTATCCCGGTTCTTCAAGACATTTCCACAGGTTAAAACAAATCCAGCAACACCGCCCGAATGTCCCGACAAATCCCGATTGGAGCTGCACATATCTCTTTCTCAGGGCACACTCAGATGAGACTAGCTACGAGTAAAACCAACCCTCATGTTTCCCCGAGGTGGCCCCGCAGGCAGCTCAGTTCAGACCAACACTCAGAGGAGCACTGGCCCGGGGGGGTTAGAATAAAGATGACCCTTGAGTCTGCAGAACCCAAGGGAAGGTGGTAGGTTGTTAGTGCAAATGGTAAAAACAAGGTTGGGCATTGTTGGAGGAGTTTTATTCAAGACGAACTGTCAAGGGGTTCCCATTATTACCCAACCACGTAAGGAACGCAAAATCCGGGAACATAACACCGATATGACGGAAACTAGGGCGGCAAGAGTGGAACAAAACACCAGGCATAAGGCCGAGCCTTCCACCCTTTACCATGTATATAGATGCATTAATTAAATAAGATATATTGTGATATCCCAACAAGTAAACATGTTCCAAACAAGGAACAATATCTCCATGTTCCAACAAGGAACAAACTTCAATCTTCACCTGCAACTAACAACGCTATAAGAGGGGCTGAGCAAAGCGGTAACATAGCCATACAACGGTTTGCTAGGACAAGGTGGGTTTGGGGCTTGGTTCAACAATATAGGAGGCACGATAAGCAAGTGGTAGGTATCGCAGCATAGGCATAGCAAAAGAGCGAGCAACTAAGGAAGCAAAGATAGAAGTGATTTCGAGGGTATGATCATCTTGCCTGAAATCCCGCAAGGAAGAAGAACGAGTCCATGACGAAGACAAACGGATGTAGACGAACGAATCCTCACAACACGACATTATCGGAACCAACCCGAAGAAGCAACACTGGAAAAGAGCAAACAACCTAGTAAACAACCACCACATGAACATGACATGATATGCGGGATGCGGTATGCGATGCATATGCATGATTGGACAAGGAATGCATGAACCTGGCCTCAACTTGGAAAACCAAGTGTTCCACTAGAAAGATGAGATCAAATCGCTTGAAAACGATATAAAGAACGCCGGAATCGGAGTTACGGTTTGGAAAAGGCAAGCAATTCGAACATGACTCCAGTCTGCGATTTACAGCAAGTAGCCATCTAAATGCAATGAGATGAACATCCTACAGCACCCAAACATGGCAAGAAAATACATGGCAGGGATGCATTAAAGATGCTTAACAAAAGTCTAGCACTGAGCTACGGCCAATTCATCCATTAACAGGTTCAAACAAGCATGGAAAAAATGCATATGGCAAACAGATTTCAGACTTAGTGAAATTAACACTTGTCTGGAATTTCAGACCAGATAGCACTCTTCGGAGCATGAAAACTACATGCTACAGGACCTGATCTTTGCAAAGTAAAGCATGGAATGGAGCTACTCAAAGATCTTAAGAAAATTCCCTTAATGACCTTGAGCCGAAAGGGATCAGAAAGTACAATTGCAAGCATGTGAACATAGCAAAAACATAATCAGTTTTCAGACTTAGTGAGAACTGGCACATGCTGAAACATAACTCAAGTAGGCATGTTTACGAGCTCGATGCACTCATTACAGAGCAAGTCATGATAAGCTAAGCATACACCCATTAAGAACACACAAAAAGCAAGCTAGATATGGCAAGAACAATAGCATAGCATGCACGGATCAACCACAACATCATCGGCAAAATTGCAAACAAGTTGACAATCTGCCCAGATTCACAAAGTAGCAAAAGTAGAGCTCGATTGACTCAAGCTAGGGTGCTCCATAATTGCAAACAAAGAAATGGATGGATAGAGAACTACAAGATTAACAAAACATCCTTACTAATCATCCTCAAAATAGGCACGGATCACTAGGAAACAACATAAACATATGGCAACGTGGGATAAACAGCTCAAGGACTTGGTGGAATTGCTAAGTCCCTGAAATCAGAATTTCCAAGTGCACCACTTTGCAAGCTTGTGCTAGTCACCACACACATCAAAAAAATACAAGGGTTGCACCTCTGGAAAGATGGCAAAACCCTTAACAAAACATATGTAGAGCTCATGGGCATATCATGCACACAATAATCATGGCAAAAATGACAAATATCTAAATGGACCAGCAGATCTGACAATTATCTCAAGTAGCCTACTTCTAACAGCATTTCAGGCATCAAGATGAACTCAAATGAAAATGATGCAATGGAACGAAATGATGTACTCTCTGAGACGAACATTTTGATAGGCCATATGCATGAATCGGAGCTACGGGTGCAAAGTTACGGCATGATGAACATGAGCATATGGATCTGGGAATTTCGGGGACTTGGTGGTTTTATACCTACGCGAAAAGTCAACGCGGGACGGAGCGGTTCTGGGACGGGGTGGATCTGGGACGAGGGCACGCGTTTGGTTGGTGGACTTGGTGGATCTGATCCATCTTCTCCGGATCTAACCGGAGAGGAGCTCTGGCGAGGTTGGAACTCCGGCGAGGCCGGGGTTGAGAGCGCGGGCGGCAGCTCCGGCGAAGGGAAAAGGTGGGGCCGAGCGGCTCGGTCGGGTATAGGCGAGGCGACGACCGGCCTGCGGAGGAGGGGGCGGGGCCGAGCAAGTGCGGCAGCGCGGGAAGGCGCGGCGGCGGCGAAGCTGCGCGGTGGAGGCGGCGGCCGGCGGCGAGAGCAGCGGCGCTCGGGCGGCGGCGGTTCCGAACGGGCGCGCGGGGCGCGCGAGGGCGGCGGCGGCGGATCCATGCCCGGGCGGGCCTGCCTCGGTCCCCGCGGGCCGGCGGGTGGTATGGCGAAGTGGGGCGCGGTCGCGGCTGAGGTGGCGAAGCCTGAGTAGCTGAGGCGGCGGGGATGCTGAGGTGGCGCGCTCCCATTGGCCGGGCGACGTGGCGGCGGGCGATGGACACGTCCAGCGCGGCGTGGACGCGTCCGGCGGCGCGAGAGGAGGAGTTTTTGGGTTTGGACTGCGGGATTTCGGTGGGGATCACATATTTATAGGTAGAGGGAGCTAGGAGAGTCCAAATGAGGTTTGGTTTTCGGCCACGCGATCGTGATCGAACGACCGAGAGGATGGAGAGGGTTTACGTGGGTTTTGGGCCACATTGAAAGGGTGTTGGGCTGCAACACACACGAGGTCTTTTCGGTCCCTCGGTTAACCGTTGGAGTATCAAACGAAGTTCAAATGGTACGAAACTTGACAGGCGGTCTACCGGTAGTAAACCAAGGCCGCTTGGCAGGTCTCGGTCCAATCCGGAAATGTTTAATCCCCACACATGAAAAAAGGTAGAAATGACCACCGGAGGAGAACAGAGCGCCGGATTGCAAAACGGACAATGGGGAAAATGCTCGGATGCATGAGACGAACATGTATGCAAAAGAAATGCACATGATGACATGATATGCGATGCATGACATGCAAACAATGACAAGGCAACAACAGTGAATAACTGGACGACACCTGGCACATCGGTCTCGGGGCGTTACACCTTAGGTGTGGCAACCTTTGGCAAAGTTAGTCACAAACCAAACAGCCCCTACTTGTTTGAACCAAGTACAAGATTCGACTCCATGAAGTAGCTTTACCTCTAACAATAGAAGAAAAAAATAGGTGACGTTGGACCATCCGATTGAGAGGGGCTGGGAGGTAGAAAATGATGCACATGAAGTGACATAGCAAGCTGGGGAAGTAGAGCTAAGGCGGTTTCGAAGGAAGATATACCTGAAGGTCGTTGGGATGTAGATAGGTCGGCAGCGGGAGGCCGGATCCGCCCACACTAGGGAAATGACGAAGGGATCGGAGGACCTCCCGCGCCAGCGTTCGTCCAGAGATAACGGTGCGGCCGGCAGTGGGTCTCCTCCGTCGCTGTCGATGACGGCCTAAATGCTGCCCCTCCTCCCCTTCACCGGCGGAGGGGGATACGTCCGGATCTGTAACCCACGGTGAGGATAGAAAGACGGTGTTTTTTGAAGGGAGAAAGACAGTGTTACCACCCCTATCTTGTTTAGATCTGGACAGGATGAGAGTGTGTGAATAGAGCAACCCTAGCAAGCAAGCGCGGAGGCTCCGGCCTATATATACGTAGTGGGGTAGTTTTCCTTTTTCACCCCATCAAAACAATCGTTTAAAATTTTGTACTACGTGCCAGGTCACCGTTTATTTTAGTTGTTGATTGTTTTTTGAGATAGCTACCCGCTTGTTCCAAGTGGTGTTACGGTGTGCCAGGTTGCACTTTGTATCGTTCAAGTCTGGTACAAGTCCCTCCATTAAATGAACAACCACCTCCTCATAAAAATTGTGAACAAGCCCACGGCTAAAATAATCGGAAACGTGGGTTGCCCCAACATGCATTATTATTTATATTTTCTACTCCCTATGTTCCTAAATATAAGTCTTTTTTATTAGCCACACCTAAGACAAGATTTTTTTATTAGCAGTGAACCCCACATGTCATAGACACAAAAAGTGTGGCAAGATTCCCTTAGGCAAGCCAAAGTGTGTCTAACAATTTGAGCAACTCAAGTTAGGAAAGTGTGGCAAGTGTGGGAAAAATAATATGGCAACATAAGACAAACATAGTCAAAATCCAAACAACCCCGTAATTTTTTGTGACATGCATGAAAATTTGGTTAGTTAAATTTATAGTCAAAATTTGGCAAGGTGCATCAAATCAACACATGCAAGTATCAAAAGGGAAGTCACGGCATGCATGCATGCATGCGTTGTACTCCCTCCATTTCCAAATATAAGTATTTTTAGAGATTGCAACAAGTGACTACATACGAAGCAAAATATGTCTACACACATCTGTATGTAGTAGTCCATTTGAAATGTGTAAAAAGACTTATATCGAGTGCAATGCTTTGATGTGTCGCGTCAACTCGTACAAGACCGAGAAGTTTGATTACTACAACGCCCTCTCCCTCGCGGACTGAGCTCCGGTGCCTTAACTGTACCTGACTTTGGCTGCATGACAGGTGGGCCAACCACCTGTCATAGACGCAAAGGCAGGAGAAGTAAGTCAATGAAGCTGCGTCCCTCCCTCACGCATGAGCGTGGTGGCTGGTAGGACTAGTAGGATCTTTCGCTACATGCTTCTTGACGGCGGCGAACTTGCGGATGGAGTTGACCATCATGTCGTCCATGCGAGAGGCGAAGCCGGCGTTAGCAAGGGCTACGATGCCGGCGGTAGCCAGCACTGTCTGGAAACGCTGCGCAGTGCGCGCAGGCTGGTGCCTTGGATGATTTGGCACAGCCGACCGCCGCTCACGACCATCGCCTCCATAGGTGCTTCTGGCTTTTGGTCACTTGGTCTTGGATTGGAGTGAGCAGTGTTGCGTAGAGACTAAGGAGTAGATGGATTGGAGTGGTGGGGCGCCTTTATATCAGAATCCAAACTCTGTTGCATTCACATCGTGCTGGCTCTATTCTTCTTCTCCAATTAATTCCCTCTGCATGTAGAGTAATTTGAGGATGCATCATTGACTGTTCAATGTCTCGGGAACCGCTACCCTCTCCCTCCTTGGCATTGAAGCACCTATGTAGGCGACTACCGCTCGTGTCTATCGCGTGTCAGGAGACGTTCCCGTCGATGACGAGGTGCCTATGGTGACTTCATAAATTTCAAGATGATAGTACTAGTATACTCAATATTGTGCACCGCGACCAAGGCCGACAGGAAAACGAGAGAACTACGTATTTATTTACGGTGTAGATTCACTCATTTTGCTCCATATGTACTCCGTCTCGGTGTAGTCTAGTCACTTGTTGAAATCTCTAGAAAGGAAAATTCTCCTTTCTGGTTTACAGGGCTATACTAGCAAGTACTCCCTCCGTCCGAAAATACTTGTCATCAAAATGGATTAAAAAAATGTATCTAGAACTAATATACATTTAGATACATCCCCTTTTATTCATTTTGATGACAAGTATTTTCGGACGCAGGGAGTACTACAATAGTGAGCCTAGCTATATGCGTGCTCCAAGGTTCGCAACTGCCACGTTCGGGTTGCACTTCGCTCTTCGCCTCTTCGAGAAGACGAACAATGATGTTACTACTACTGCTTCTACAGTATCGAATCCACTGCTGCATGTCCGTCCACCGCGAGCGGGAGGGATAGCTTGTTGTAGTACTATAAGCAAAAGCATGTCCTCGTCTGCGAGCCACCGCGCGCATGGGCGAGGGAGAAGGCGTGTAGTAGTAAAATCAAGCTTCTCCTCGTTGTACGAGTTGACGCTGAAAGACCCGCAGTGTACAATACTCCATTTGCTGCAGCCTCTAACATTTACCCCACCACAAATTAAAATATATATTCCTGTCTTGACCAGATGAGCGTGCAAACTAGAATCACCAGGATGACAGGTAGGACCAGAAGATTATTTTAATCAAGAAAATATAGCATGGAGCCGACACCAAAGATTTTAAGCTTACAGGCACGGTATGCGCTATCCTAGACTACTCTACACATGAAACTTCCACACGAGCGTCCGGGCTGCGCTTGGCTCTTCGCCTCTTCAGGAGTACTATTGCAGTGGAGGAGTACTGCAGTATGCTTCTGGCCATCTGACACCGATTAAACTGCTGCATGTCCAACGCGTACGGGAGGAAGAGCGTGTAGCGAATGAAAAAGCTTCTCCTAGTCCTGCCAGCCACCACGCTCATGGGCGAGGGAGGGACGCAGCTTCATTGACTTACTGCTCCTGCCTTTGCATCCATGATAGGTGGGCCCAACATGTCGGTGGCCAACCTGTCATGCAGCCAAAGGCAGGTGCGGTTAAGGCGAGAGGGCGTTGTAGTAATCAAACTTCTCGGTCTTGTATGAGTTGATGCGACACATCAAAGCACTACACTCGATATATTTCAATAATTTGCATTTACCGATGCATTAATTATGACGCATGCATGCATGCCATGACTCTCCTGTTGATACTTGCATGTGTTGATTTAATGCACCTTGAAGTAGTATGAATATGTGACGGTAAAGCTTTGTAATGCCCCGACCCTAATAAAGGGAGAGATGGTTGTGCACGAGGAGGGCGAGATCATGCAGACGGAACAGGACCCGACGATGGAGCTCTCTATGGTCTCGATGGACCTCACCTTGCTCCACTACCCCTTGTGCCTCCGCCCCTTGAAGCCTCTAGTGTATGAGGTTCGAATACACCTCGTACGTTCGGCTGATCGAGCAAGGTACATGTTTCTTCATTGATGTGTTGTTTGATTGATTTGTGCAATTCAAGGGAGGGCACCTGTCTTGCACGGACTGCCTCGTCGAGCGCCCCGGGAACCAACGGCAGTGCCAAAAGTGCGAGCGCGGCGGTGGCTTCGACGTGTGGAACACGGCGGTGGACGCCGTCCTCTCCTCGGTGAGGGTGGAGTGCCCACACGAAGGATGTGGGCTCTATGTCACTTACCACAAGCTCGTTGATCACCAGAGCATGTGTCCGCTCGTGCCCTGCAAATGCCCCGTGCCCGTCTGCAGCTACGAAGGCCCGTCGCCGGTGCTCTCCCACCACATCAGCACCGTGCATCCCATGCCCATGCACAGGATCCAGTACGGCAAGGCGCTCCAGCTGCAAGTGCCACTGTCGGAGCCACGGATCTTGCTGTTCGCGGAGGAGGACGGCCGTGCGTTTTTCTTGGTCGGCGGCGTGCTCGACATCGGTGCGGCTATCGCCGTGTCGGTCGTGTGCATCAGAGCGGGGGCGTCCCCATTGCCGCACTACGTGGCCAAGCTATGGGCGAACGGCCCGCCGTGGGAGCCCAAAGGCAGGACCAACACTGTCACGGTGGAAATGGAGGTGACAAGCAGCAGGGATCCCGGCGACGTCGCCGTGGAGGAGCTGACCTACTTCACGGTTCTGCCCAAGCTGCTGGCTGGGGCTAAGCTGGTGTCCCTCCACATTCAGATTGACAAGCTCACGTCCTAAATGATTCTACAGTGCCTTCTGTTTATCTTAGTAATATGCTAATATAGGGGTTAGCTTGGTCTACTTTAGCTTAAGAGATGGTGGGTTTTGGTGGCGATGCAGCAATTACCTCGACGTCAGATCAGCAGTGAAAGTAATTTCGAACAGTCAAATGGATATTTTGTGTCTGTTGGGTATAAAGATCCTTTGGGTAAGAAGTAACAGGTTATATGCTTTTTTTTGAAACGGAACAACGATACTAGTATAATTTTTGTTGACATGCACTAATATTTTCAAAATGCACGTCGGGTTGTAGCTAGAAGGGCGGTTGGGACGCGGCATCGACCCATACCACGGTGACCCCCGATTGGGACGCACCGACTGTGGATTTTCTCCCTCGCCGATGTCGACCGCGTCTACGCAGAACATTGTTCCCTTCCCCCGGTTGCGGGATCAAGCCGGATATGTGACCAGCGGTGTGGCCACCGTCGTTCTATGCTTGTGAAGAGAGCAACCCAAGCAAGCAGGCTTGTAGCTTAGGCTCCTGCTAGTGTATATATAGTGGTTTTCTTTTTCTCTCCATATCAACCATTTTATATTGCGTACGTGTCATTGAAGAGTGAAATGATGGTTGCTTCTTCTGACTAACTTACTATGTGATTTGACTGCTCCTTTAGTAGCCCCTACACGTACTCCCCCTACATGTATGCAACAGTCACACGTACACATGGACGCAAAAACGCGCGTGACGCCCTAATGCATGCATATCCGAGCACACGACGGAACACACACGGTCACGCTCAGGTGCTCAACCTACACGTGCATGCACACACATGCTCAGCCAAGGTGAGCTAGTGACCGTATAAACACCGGAAAATGTATATATTGAGCGCAATGAGCGTATTATGAAGTCCACTGACAGACTTTTTACAAATATACAGTGACAGACAATGTATTTATCTCGTTTGAAATTAAGCCATATTAACCAGAGAGGAGGCAGTATGGACTAGCATTACTTTGTTGTGTCCCGTCAACTTGCCGAACGAGGAGAAGCTTGCAGGACGGGAGAAGCTTGCGCGCGACGTGGACGTGCAACAGTTAATTCGGTGTCAGATTGCCAGAAGCATACACTGTACTAGTACTATTATTGTTGCACTTCCCGAAGAGGCGAACAGCCAAGCGCAAAGTTTACTAGTACTAGTACTACTAATATAGTCTATAGAGGTATGTACTATACTAGTACTAGGAACCGTATGGAGGAGCGTCTGCACTCTTATTATATTTTTAAAATGTGATAAAGCAATCTTCAACACATTTGGTTCTCTTCGAGGGTTCTCGCATGTGATAATGGAAGTTGATTGCATGGAACACTCGCCACAATTCTCGCTTAATTATGGCTCATATCCTATTACAAATAGGAGCGCTCGGTAATATTTCCTCTTTTTTTGTTATTCAGCATGTAAACAGGTCAGCAAACCTTGCGACGCATCTTTGTGCGAACCATGATTGCTCCACTTTGAATGTGGCCGAGAGCTGGCTTGATGAAACACCTCGCTTCCTACTTGTTTTTTGTGGAGTACCTCGCTTCCTAGTGACCAGTGTCTTGGCTGATCGTCCTAAGAATGCTTATATATGAATAAAGCTCTCTCATTTACCCGCAAAAAATATTAAGCCATATTAACCGGAAAGGAGGAGTATGGACTAGCACTACTTGTTGGTGTGTCCCGTCAACTCGCAGAACGAGGAGAAGCTTGCAGGACAAGGTGAAGCTCGCTTACGCCTTTTAACTAATGCAACGTACCCTCGCCCAGGAGGTGGACATGCATCAGTTCATTCGGTGTCAGATTGCCAGAATCATACACTGTACTAGTACCGAACATGCGTGTAGCGACCCGACCCAAAATCGGACAAGTCTCTGTGTAGCTGTACCATCCCAAGATCATGCTGGCACACACAGTACATTGATGAAAAGATTCAAACTTCAATCACACCTGAATATATTACGCAATTCTCATATCGAGTCTTTATTACAATAGAATAAATTTGGCTGAAGCCCAACTCATGAGAAATAAACTAAATAAGTTGCGGAAGCGTAGACGAATAGCAAGTCCATCCGACTCCATGGGGCAATCACCAAGCGTGGATCGTAGCCTCACTCCTGGTCGGAAAACTCCTCTGCAACATGAGACGATGCAGCCGTGTAGGTCAGCATTTAGAATATGCCGACAAGTCATGAAGAGAAAACAACAATAAAATTTCTAACACTATATGCAATTTGGCTGTGGGGCTCTAAGTTTTATGTTGTTTCGAAAAAGCCAATTTTTCCCTATAACAAAGGACTTGCTTGCAATTACTACAAAATGTTGGTTGTTATTCAGATGGTTCCGCCAACCAATGTCTCATTCCCAATTATTAAATAATCCCTCAATTAACTTATTAAGTTCGGTGTCGAGATTTCTGAAATAATCCAATTTCTAGAGGCTCATTTGTCCATAACCGGGGACACGGCTAATCGATTAGGTTGTTACTCTGCAGAGTCTTGTGCACTTTACCCGCAAGAATCATTCCCTCCTTTATGTCCTCGCACTGCCTGGTGTTTGAAGACGGGATGAACGAAACAGGGTCTTCCGTAGAGTTTCTCTGAGCACTGTCGGTACCTATCCATGTCCTACCATTCTTCTACATCTGCTGGCACCGTCCATCCAGAGTCACGCCTAAGGTCAACCCAGCCAGAGCCCATAATGGCTTGCAGCTGCACAGGTAAGCTTCCGGTCAAGGGGTATCCATCCGTCTCTTCGTGGCTGGGTGAAGCTTTCTGCAATATGTCATGGCGCTTCTCCATGCATCCCGGCCATCCGCTGATTTCTCCAGGGTGCCCGTCAACCGTCCTCCACCCAGTAGTGAATTTGAAGTCCATCATGAACTTGAAGTCATGGGGTTGTCATCATCTTGACTATCACATCTCCCTTATGAATCACTCAACCAACCCCTTCTACGAGCATAGCAAAATAAACTACATCGTCTCGGGCAATGGAAAGGGGAATTGGGGTCATCCTACCTCATGATACTACTCAAGAACATAACTTAAAATTCTCCTACTGCATGCATGGTGGGGAGGAACAATTCTAATGCAACAAAATCATAGGTATTGTAAAACATGATCAAATGACTTGCCTGGCTGACGGTCTTCAAACGCTAGTGACTCGAGATAGCAAGCTTCGCACTCCGGAAATTCTATCGAGTCAAACAATAGCCCAAATAAGTATTTCACTAATGACATATCAGCAAACTGAAGGAAAACACACAAACACTCAAACCAAAATCAAAGAAAACTCGAGGAAAATAAAATCAAGGTTTCCATGATATCAAGCAACAACAAAGAAATAGTTTTAACCTACTAACACTTTTCTTTACAGATCCAAAACAATGGTTTTACTAACTAACATAAAGGAAAACAGCATACAAACTAGGTGCAAAAAGAATCAAGCCAATATCTATTATAGATCTCCTGTTATACCTAAAACAAAACTAATAAGAAAATAAAATAAAACTTTTTATTTTGCTGTAAATAAATGTTCACCCTCTGTAACTACAGAAACTAATCTAAAATAAATTATAACATAGGAAAAATAAAATTTAAAAATAACTAGAACAACAGAAAACAACAACAAGCTAAAATAAACTAGAAAAGCTTGTTTTCACATAAAAACTATTTTCAATAAAGACTATAAATGCCCAAATAAATTCCTACTGCTAGGCAAGGTCAAAACAAAGCAGTGACAAAAAGAATCACTAAAATAAAATAATCCTAACTCAATTTATAGCAGAAAAACTAATCCGACTAAAACTAATATAATTTTTTTTAAAAAAACCTAAACATGGCCGAATCTAATTTTCTACAGCAAAATATATATATCAATAAAATCAGAAAAATAAATCCTACAACGTGAACATTTTTCCAGAGGCAAAACAGAAACAAAATAAAAGCATTTTTTGTAGATTCCAAATAAAATCAAATTTGAATTCAAACTTTTTTGGCAATATTTTCTTCTGACATTTTTTCTTTGGAGTGTCATGTTTACTCCTCTCATACTTTTTCTCAAGTATTTGTCAGGTATTTTTGAAATAAATTTCAATTGCCAAAATCAAATTCAAAATCAAATAAAACTCAAATGCCTCTGAAATTTCCAAATGCCACTCAAATAAAACAAAATGCATAGATGCTTAACTAATATTTGTAAAACATTCCAAATTGAAAATTTGGGATGTTACAAACCTACCCACCTTAAGATGAATCTCGCCCTCAAGATTCGGGTTGGCTAGCAAATAGGTGCGGGTGGTCTCGGCGGAGATCTTCTTCTCGCTCCCAGGTGGCTTCCTCCTCAGAGTGGTGGCTCCACAGAACCTTGCAAAATTTGATGATCTTGCTGCAGGTAACTCTGTTCGTAGTCTCAAGAATTCTGATGCGTTTCTCCTCATAAGTCAGATCACTATCCAGCTGTATGGCCTCTAGGGGCACTGTGTCTCTCAGAGGAATATCGGCCATCTCGGCATGGCATTTCTTCAGCTGGGATACGTGAAAGACATCGTGAACACCTGACAATCCTTCTGGCAATTCCATCTTATACGCAACTTCTCCTCTGAGTTCGAGGATTTTGTAGGGGCCAATGAACCTGGGTGCTAATTTTCCTTTAACCCCAAATTTCTTGATTCCACGAAGTGGGGACACACGGAGATATGCTCGGTCTCCAACTTCATACGTTATCTCCTTGCGTTTACTGTTGGCATAACTCTTCTGTCTTGACTGCGCTATCTTGAGTCTATCTCGAATCAGCTTGACTTTCTCTTTGGAGTCTCTGATAAGATCGGGACCAAAAAGTTTTCGGTCTCCAACACCATCCCACAGCAATGGTGTTCTGCACCTCCTGCCGTATAGAGCTTCGAAAGGGGCCATCTTTAGACTGGTCTGATAGCTGTTGTTGTACGAGAACTCTGCGTATGGCAAATTGTCATCCCAGCTAGACCCGTAGTCTAGCACACAGGCTCTCAACATGTCCTCCAGAATCTGGTTGACTCTTTCGGTCTGTCCATCTGTCTATGGATGAAAAGCTGTACTGAACTCCAGCCTCGTACCCAAAGTTTCATGTAGCTGATTCCAAAACTTTGAGGTAAATTGCGTTCCTCTATCTGACACGATACTCCTCGAAACTCCATGCAGACATACGATCCTGGTCATGTATATCTTGGCTAACTTAGCGCTGGTATATGTAGTCTTTACAGGAATGAAATGGGCTACCTTGGTCAAGCGATCAACCACTACCCAGATAGAGTCATAACCTGAACGGGTCCTGGGTAATCCTGTGATAAAATCCATTCCAAGTTTTTCCCATTTCCACTCGGTAATCGGCAGTGGTTGAAGTAACCCTGTCGGCTTCTGATGTTCCGACTTTACTCGCTGACAAACATCGCATACTGCTACGTACTCGGCAATGTCCTTCTTCATACCTGCCCACCAGAAACTTTCTTTCAAGTCTAGATACATCTTGGTGTTGCCTGGGTGAATCGAGTACGGTGAGTCATGGGCCTCCTGAAGAATTAACTTCCTGACCTCTGGGTCATTAGGCACATAGATACGATCCTCAAACCATAAAGTTTCGTGCTCGTCTTCACGAAAACCTTTAGCCTTTCCGTTACTCATCTTTTCCTTTATCTCTGCAATTTCCTTGTCCGTCTTCTGCACTTCACGGATCTTTTCGGTCAGAGTGGACTGAATATCCAAAGTGGCGACAAATCCTCTTGGTACTATTTCCAATCGGAGATCTCTGAGATCGTCGGCTAAATTCTGAGGTAATCCTCCAGCTATGAGGATGTTCACATGGCTTTTACGGCTCAAGGCATCTGCTACAACATTTGCTTTCCCTGGGTGATAATGCAATCTCATATCATAGTCCTTGATCAATTCAAGCCATCTCCTTTGTCTGAGGTTCAACTCCTTCTGCGTGAAAATGTACTTCAAGCTCTTATGATCCGTGTAAACATCACAACTATTTCCGACAAGGAAATGTCTCCAGGTCTTGAGTGCATGCACTATGGCTGCTAACTCCAAATCGTGGGTGGCATAATTCATCTCGTGAGGTCATAGCTGTCTGGAGGTATAAGCTACAACTTTTCCTTCCTGCATGAGCACTCCTCCGAGTCCTTGACGAGAAGCGTCACAATACACCTGATAATCCTTGTGTATGTCCGGCAAAATGAGTACTGGGGCTGTAACCAGACGTTTCTTCAACTCCTGAAAACTGGCTTCACACTCCTCGGTCCAAATGTACTTGGTTTCCTTCTTCAACAGCTCGGTCATGGGTTTAGCAATCTTGGAGAAATTCTCAACAAATCTCCGATAATATCCTGCGAGTCCGAGAAAACTGCGGATCTCCTTGACTGAGGTGGGGGACTGCCAGTTGGTGACCGATTCAACCTTGGTGGGGTCGACTGCTATTCCTTCTCCTGAAATAACATGTCCGAGGAATCCGACTTCCTTCAACCAAAATTCACATTTGCTGAACTTGGCATATAACTGATGTTCTTGGAGTTTCTCCAGGACTAGACGCAGGTGTTCCTTGTGCTCTTCCTCGCTCTTGGAGAAAACCAATATGTCATCGATGAACACCACGACAAACTTGTCCAGATATTCCATAAATACCTTGTTTATCATGCTCATGAAATACGCAGGGGCATTAGTCAATCTGAATGACAGCATGATATACTCATATAAACCATACCTGGTGGTGAAGGCTGTTTTGGGTATATCCTGTTCACGAATCTTCAGCTGGTGATACCCTGATCGAAGATCGATCTTGGAAAATACTTTGACTCCGACTAGCTGATCAAATAAATCATTAATCATCGGTAGAGGGTACTTATTCTTGATGGTCATGTCGTTCAATGAACGATAATCTACAACCATTCTTAGGGTTCCATCCTTCTTCTCTACCAAAAGAACTGGGGCTCCCCAAGGTGACGAACTTGGGCGAATATATCCTTTCTCCAATAATTCCTTGATCTGCTGCTTGATCTCTTCCAAATCATTCGGGGGCATCCGATAAGGTCTCTTGGATATTGGGGCTGTGCCAGGTAATAACTCGATCAAAAATTCCATTTCTCTATCCGGTGGCATTCCTGGTAATTCTTCTGGAAATACATCTGGAAAATCTTGTACTACAGGCACTTCCTCCTGAACCACTCCCATGAGGGAATTCACCCACTTCTTTATCGATGTGCGTCTGGATACATACTTGATCCTCTTCTACTCCGAGGTGGTGAGCAAAATCGTCTTGCGGGCACAGTCGATGTTCCCTTCAAACTTCGTCAACCAGTCCATGCCTAGTATCACATCCAATCCCTGGGATTCTAAGACTATGAGGTCTATGGGAAAATCATGATTTCCGATTCTGAGGGTTGAATGACAGCCTAAGCCTGCCATCATCTCTCCTCCTGGAGAAGTGACTTGGATCGGGGTTCTAAGGGTCCTAGTGGGCAACCCATACTTTTCCATAACTACCCTTGATATGAATGAATGTGTTGCACCGGAATCAAAGAGTACCAATATTGGACGTGAATTTAATAAAAACTTACCAACCACAGTTTCTGGCTGATCATAGACGTCCTCCACGTCAATGTGATTCACCTGAGCACGAGGAAAAGGGTTGGGATTCTTTGCTGAGCTTTCATTGCCGTTGCCGTTTCCATTCCTCTCCTTGGCCTCCGGAAAGTCGGTGGCATAGTGTCCTGTCTTCTGGCACTTGAAACAGGTGATATGACTCAGATCCTTCTGAGTCGGAGTAGGACGGTGCCAGTTGCCGTTGCCTCCATTGCCTGACTTGGGGTTGTTGTCGTGATTGCGATTGTTCCCATTCCCTACATGTTTATGTCCTCCATGATTGTGTCCTCCATGGGTGTGATGGTTATGTCCTCCCGAGTATGCGGCATAGCGGGGCTTCTGCTGAGCTCCGGAGTTGTACTTTCCCTGGCTATATTTCCGCTTGCGGCTTTCAATCTGCTGCTGCTTGCCTTCAAGTGTAGTGGCCTTCTCTACCAGCTCCTGGTAGTTGTTGAAGGTAGCCACCATTAGCTGCATTCCCATCTCATCATTGAGTCCTTCAAGAAACTTCTCCTGTTTTGCGGCATCTGTGGCCACATCATCTGGGGCATATCGAGATAATTTGCTGAACTCATCCACATACTGCCCCACAGTACGGTTCCCCTGGCGTAAGTTGTGGAACTCACGCTTCTTCAGACTCATGGCTCCAGCTGAGACAGGTTATCGACACGGGGTGGTGGCGGTGGATTGTTGTTGTTGTTGCCTTGGTTTTGGATGAGCATTTGCATTAAGGCATTCTGCTGTTGAATCAGCTGGGTGAGCTCCGGCGGGAAAGTGAAACCGGGGTCACGTCTCGGAGGCATCTGGTGTTATGGAGTGGATGAGAAATTAGAATAGAACAAGGGTCTAATGAGAAAATAGCACTACCCAAATGAATGCACAAATACAATCACACCAATCATTTATTCATTCATCTCAAGCAAGTTTCAAACTCGGATTACAAGATCTCATGACTAATCGAAAATAACGGCCTAACTGATCGACGAAAATAAAATAACATGGCGGTCGACTAAATGTCTTCATCAATTATCCCTGCGTCCTCTGGTGCGTGGTCCTCTGGTGCGGCGTCTCCTCTTGCGGCTTCCTTCGGTGGAGCTCTCTTCATAATCCTGGTCATTGCTCACGAGAGGTCCATCATCTCCACTTGGGAAAAGGTCTTCTCCCAGATCCATCTTCTCCTCCAGTGTGGCAATATATTTCTTCCGGTCCTCGAGTCTTTCCATAAAATTCTTGACTTCATCCTGATGCTCATAGTGGGATTCACATGCTGCATCCTCTAGTTCAATTTCACGAAGATGCAACTTTTGGACCGTCTTCAAGCTCCTGCACATCTGAATCTCTAGAGCCCTGATGTGAGCCTCCAAGTCTTGGACATATGAGCGAACAGAGTCGTCATCTATGGTGCGGATAATCTCTCCATCTGCAGTCCTGCGAGAAATCATGGTGTGGTCTGATCCAACAAGCTCGGTCCTGTATTCCTCCTGGATGCGTCCAAGTGCACTATGAACTGCTATGTCTCTCCCGAGTATCCAAGTGAGAGTAGTGAACTTGAAGTCAACGGGCGCTGAGAGGCTTCCGAAAGTTCTCCCTGGTATGTGCACCATAATCCTATAATGACGGTCTTCTGGAAATGCCATGATAGGGGTCCCGGTGATAGACGGCAGAGCAATCTTCAATTCCTTGGTGATCTGGACTAGTCTCCTGCCGAAAAGCATTGTCTCATCTGGTTGGCAAAACTCCGGGAGCAGAACTGGGATGAACTTGACGGCCATCTAGAATGTTGAAATCGGAGAGAAGTCAGAAATGAACAGGGGAGTATTACGGAATGATAAGGACATAAAATAAAATAGTTTCTTCCTATGGCTTTCCGATCCTAGGGGTTACGTCCTACGGTCAGCGTGTGCTCTGATACCATCTCTGTAGCGACCTGACCAAAAATCGGTCAAGTCTCTGTGTAGTTGTACCATCCCAAGATCATGCTGGCACACACAGTACATTGATGAAAAGATTCAAAGTTCAATCACACCTGAATTTATTACACGATTCTCATATCGAGTCTTTATTACAATAAAATAAATTCGGCCGAAGGCCAACTCATGAGAAATAAACTAAATAAGTTGTGGAAGCGTAGATGAATAGCGAGTCCATCCGACTCCATAGGGCAATCGCCAAGCGTGGATCGTAGCCTCACTCCTGGTCGGAAAAATCCTCTGCAACATGAGACGTTGCAGCCGTGTAGGTCAGTATTTAGAATATGCCGGCAAGTCATGAAGAGAAAACAACAATAAAATTTCTAACACTATATGCAATTTGGCTGTGGGGCTCTAAGTTTTATGTTGTTGCGAAAAAGCGAATTTTTCCCTATAACAAAGGACTTGCTTGCAATTACTACAAAATGTTGGTTGTTATTGAGATGGTTCCGCCAACCAATGTCTCATTCCCAATTATTAAATAACCCCTCAATTAACTTATTAAGTTCGTTGTCGAGATTTCCGAAATACTCCAATTTCCAGAGGCTCATTTGTCCGTAACCGGGGACACGGCTAATCGATTAGGTTGTTACTCTGCAGAGTCTTGTGCACTTTACCGCAAGAATCGTTCCCTCCTTTATGTCCTCGCACTTCCTGGTGTTTGAAGACAGGATCAACGAAACAGGGTCTTCCGTAGAGTTTCTCTGAGCACTGCCGGTACCCATCCATGTCCTACCATTCTTCTACATCTGCTGGCATCGTCCGTGCAAAGTCACGCCTAAGGTCAACCCAGCCAGAGCCCATAATGGCTTGCGGCTGCACAGGTAAGCTTCCGGTCAAGGGGTATCCATCCGTCTCTACGTGGCTGAGTGAAGCTTTCCGCAAGATGTCATGGTGCTTCTCCATGCATCCTGGCCATCCGCTGATTTCTCCAGGGTGCCCGTCAACCGTCCTCCACCCAGTAGTGAATTTGAAGTCCATCATGAGCTTGAAGTCATGGGGTTGTCATCATCTCGACTCTCACATCTCCCTTATGAATCACTCAACCAACCCTGTCTACGAGCATAGCAAAATAAACTACATCATCCCGGGCAATGGAAAGGGGGTATTGGGGTCATCCTACCTCATGATACTACTCAAGAACATAACTTAAAATTCTCCTACTGCATGCATGGTGGGGAGGAACAATTCTAATGCAACAAAATCATAGGTATTGTAAAACATGATCAAATGACTTGCCTGGCTGACGGTCTACAAACGCTAGTGACTCGAGATAGCAAGCTTCGCACTCCGGAAATTCTATCGAGTCAAACAATAGCACAAATAAGTATTTCACTAATGACATATCAGCAAACTGAAGGAAAACACACAAGCACTTAAACTAAAATCAAAGAAAACTCGAGGAAAACAAAATCAAGGTTTCCATCATATCAAGCATCAACAAAGAAATAGTTTTAACCTACTAACACTTTTATTTACAGATCCAAAACAATGGTTTTACTAACTAACATAAAGGAAAACAGCATACAAACTAGGTGCAAAAAGAATCAAGCCAATATCTATTATAGAACTCTTGTTATACCTAAAACAAAACTAATAAGAAATTAAAATAAAACTTTTTATTTTGCTGTAAATAAATGTTCACCCTCTGTAACTACAGAAACTAATCTAAAATAAATTATAACATAGGAAAAATAAAATTTAAAAATAACTAGAACAACAGAAAACAACAACAAGCTAAAATAAACTAGAAAAGCTTGTTTTCGCATAAAAACTATTTTCAATAAAGACTATAAATGCCCAAATACATTCCTACTGCTAGGCAAGGTCAAAACAAAGCAGTGACAAAAAGAATCACTAAAATAAAATAATCCTAACTCAATTTATAGCAGAAAAACTAATCCGACTAAAACTAATATAATTTTTTTTAAAAAAACCTAAACATGGCCGAATCTAATTTTCTATAGCAAAATATATATATCAATAAAATCAGAAAAATAAATCCTACAATGTGAACATTTTTCCAGAGGCAAAACAGAAACAAAATAAAAACATTTTTTGTAGATTCCAAATAAAATCAAATTTGAATTCAAACTTTTTTGGCAATATTTTCTTCTGACATTTTTTTCTTTGGAGTGTCATGTTTACTCCTCTCATACTTTTGCTCAAGTATTTGTCAGGTATTTTTGAAATAAATTTCAATTGCCAAAATCAAATAAAACTCAAATGCCTCTGAAATTTCCAAATGCCACTCAAATCAAACAAAATGCATAGATGCTTAACTAATATTTGTAAAACATTCCAAATTGAAAATTTGGGATGTTACAATGCGGAGTACCAATATTGTTCGACTTCACGAAGAGGCGAAGAGCCAAGCCCAAGGTTTAGTAGTAGGAGTAGTACTACTACTAGAACTGCATTGTGGAGCCTTTGTACTCTTATTTTTTTAATCTCTAATAAAGTACATATTTATTTCGGAGAAGGGCGGAAAACGCTAGCCCAACATGTAATGATGATATCGATCAACCATGCTCGAATATATCTTGGCCTCCATGCGAGCCCGTCTGTGTGTTCTCGCTCCTCGTCTCTCTCAAGGAACAGCGGGTTGGCCATTTTGCCGTCAATTGAGATTGGTTTGCTCACACTCCGGTCCCACATGTCAGTGATATGCCAAGCGGAGGCACATTGACCGACTGGCCATATGCTTACCTAGGTTTTGCACCTTCATACTACTCCTGCCTCTGTCACAGTTTACAGGGCGCGCTTCATTATGATGCATTTATCTCAATGCATTTCCACCACCAGAGAGATTTTAGACACGTTTGGTTTAATGCTCAATTAATTTGGGTGTGGTAACCGCAATTTTCTCTCAATGTAGTACTACGGAGTGGAGTAAGTGCATGCATGTGTGTACCCGGGGTGGAAGCACTACACGCATGTGTGTACGCATTATTTCCTCTAGTAATAGACGCCATGCTATACTACCAATGCTATTTTTCAGGCCGATCGCTAGTCGCCTTGGTCTCAGAGATTTTCTCTTTTTCTGAAGCGTGCTCTATAAACAGTGACGGATGGAGTAGTATGAGCGGATTCAAAGAAGAGCGTATTGATGGTTGCTTCTTCCGAGCAACTTACAGTGAGAAAGGTGGGGCTTATGATTTGACTGCTCATTACTCACTATTAATGCGGCGCAACGACCGGTCTGAGTCTCCCATGTGGCTGTGCACTACCCCCTCGGTTCTTAAATATACTCCGGAGTATCTGTCTTTCTAGAGATTTCAACGAGTGACTACTCAAATATTTGTCTTTTTAGAGATTCAAATGGACTACTACATACATATGTATATAGACATATTTTAGAGTCTAGATTCACTCATTTTGCTCCGTATGTAGTCACTTGTTGAAATTTCTAGAAAGACAAATATTTAGCAAAGGAGGGAGTACACATATGAAGCAAAATGAGTGAATCTACACTCCAAAATAGCGCATTTGAAATTCCTTGTCCTAAGGGAAGATAACAACACGGTTGTGTTTGTCAAAAACGGTGTGAGGACGATATTGCAATATGGAAAGTATGCCGGACGAGCTACATTTTGTGCAAACAACTATGGAAGATCCACATGCAGCGACGTGGGAAGACGGGCTGTGGAGCAAGGCCGGAGGGGATACCTGGAGGTCGTCGGGATGTAACTGGGTGAGCGGCGGCAGGCGGAATTTGCCCATACTGCGGCAGCGAGCAGGTGGCGTAGGCCCTACCGCGCCGGAGCTTGGTCAGAGAGAACGGCGTGTACCGCAGATCGGGACGTGCTGCCTCAGCGCCGTCGAACGGAAAAACGATGCACGTCCTCCCTTTCCGCCGGCGGATGGGATGCGGTCGGATCAGTGACCAACAGTGAGAGAGAGAGAGAGGCCACCGCAGCCTTGTGTGAGATACTCTGAAGAGAGACAAACCAGGCAGGGAGGCTCCATTGTATATAGTGGAGCGGACTACCTTTTTCTCCATAAAAATCATTTTATATTTTGTGTACGTGCCATTGAGCGATATAACTTTATTTAAAAATAACGCGCTAACGCATCAAGTTGAACTTTGTTTCGTGCACGCGTGGTACACGACCTCTGTAGGTAAACAACCGCTACACGCGTTCAAATTAGCACGTGGGCTGCCATTTCGTACAGAAATGAGCTCCACCGTGTACCCGCGCGAGTGTGGCTGGTCACGAAGCATGAGTACATGCACGGTCACCTATTCTCTTCTTGTATACATACACCACCTACGTGGGGTTGTGTGAGAGAGATACAAACGTAGAGAGATATAGTGTGTGGGTTTGTGAGAGTTTTTTTTTGGGGGGGGAGGGGTCAATCAAAAAATGTAACATATGCAATGTGTGTGAAATAGAGTCCTGGATATATCATATATATATAGAGGGGGCGATCCACGAGAAGAGAGTGGAGGTATCATCGACTTGAGGTGTCCATAGAATCGAAGAGAGGGATGATGTGTGTGTGTGTTTGTGCGAGCGCGGTCGATAAAGAGTGCCATCGAATTTGTGTGTGCCCACGTCAAATATATAGAGTGGCTGGCCTACTAGAACGAGAGAGGGGACAGGTGCAGTTTGTCTCTGTGGCATGGATACCGACCTACAACGCTCGACTATCGGTGTGTGGTGGGGTGGGAGGGAGGCCTAATTAACTATAGAGGTACAATGGCTAGTATATGTCTGGAGGAGGAGAGAGGCCTACCTCATGTATTAAGGGAGATCGATCTACCTCATGTATTAAGGGAGATCGATCGGCATCCATGCATATGTGTAGGAGAGGAATAAGGTTGGGAGAGAGACAGAGCTAGAGTGTTGGAGGGGGTGGTAGTGGAGTTGCTTCTAACAAATGGTGGGATAGGCTTGCTAGACAACCGGAGGGCACACCTGCAATATCAATAAGAGAGGGGATGGCTGCCTGTCTGTGCACGTGCGTGTGAGAGACGGGTCAGGAGGCATGCACGAATGATGAGGGGGGACGATATGGCTGTGGTAAGCAGACATAACTACATAGGAAGATCAATCGTCCTTTGTCAGAGAAAGGAGAGACATAACTTGTGAGGTACGTCGATCGATGGGGGGGAATAGTTAAAGTCGACCTAGGTATATGTTGGGAGATCGATCGGTATACATGCATGTGTGTGTTAGAAGCAAATGAGGCACGGGAAAAAGGATAGAGAGAGGGCTGCATCTAGGAGGTGGTGCGAGAGTCATACTATATCGAGGGGGAAGGAGTGTGCGAGTACGAGATCGATGAAAAGAGTGGTGGGAGTGAGGCATGGACGGTGATAAGAGAAGAGGGGAAGCTTGTGTCTGTGCTAGGCACACCTGGCTAGAGAGGCATATCGATCGATGTGTGCCGTAAAGAAGGAGCCGGGGGCTACACACACCGTCGGTGAACGACCTAAAGTGAAAAGATGAATTTGTGCGATGGAGCTAGAGAATGCTGAGGGAGGGTGAGAGGGATGCAGGCGTGTGCATGCACGAGAGAAAGTTAGCGCTAGCTAGCTACAAAGATAAGAGGATTGTGTGGGTGTAAAAGACGAATAGAGATCATACTTCATTATAAAAAGCGAATTCAGATATTTGAAGAATTTATCATAGTGTTTTAAACCGATGCATGTGTGAATATATATAACGGTGATACACATGGTGTGGTTATGAACATGTCATACTACATATAATATATTTTATCTCTAATCTTATAAGAAACGGAGTTGTTGATGATGGTGTGCCTGCCATCCTGCAATATAGGCCGTCCGATTTATATCTGACAGATAGGAAGGAAACTATGGCAATTTTGAAAAAAGATACCCACACCCCTCTCCATATTTGAAAATTAGGCCTCCCCTTGATCATCTTGATGTTCTGTGGAACGCATGGGCATCTTGCTAGTACTACGTATAATATATAGGACATTGATCATAATTTGGGCTAATGTGTGGCTTTTGCAGCTCAGGTCTAAATATTTGTCATAATGTAGGGGGCGGGGCACTATACTATGTGTGATAAACACGGTGTACACACATGGAACATGGTTTAGATTATGAATTATGAATATATAGTTAGTACATCAAATGTACTATTATTTGGAATCAACATCAAGTGTATTCAAAAAATAGAATTTGAGTGCATGTAGTACACATAGTTCATATCTATCTCTATAGTAATCATGTGGTGTGTTATTAAGGTAATACACGAATGATGGTTGAAGTTGACAACAATCACGATTGCAGATTCTTATTGAAATAGAGAAACAAATTCAAATTCAGTTCGAATTGTAGCGGTAGTATAGACATTTGGAATGCACTAAAATGTTGGTATGCGTAGGTTACATGCATTATACAGCAAGCGAAAAAATTAATTGGACATAACATGGATTTATACTCCCTCCTTCCATCTATATAGGGCGTAATGCGTTTTTTAAGACTGCTTTGACTATTCACAAGATTAATAGTACATGACAAGCACAATGTGAAAATTATATCATTGAAAGAACCTTTCATAGATGAATTTAACGGTGTGCTTTGTGTAAGTTGCATGTCATATATTATTGCTCTAATATTTGGTCAAAGTTAGCATCAAAAAACGCATTAGGCCCTATATAGATGGAAGGAGGGAGTAGCTTTGAATAGCATTTTTATAGTAAAACGGGGCAAGACTCTCTCTTTGTGTGGTGTGAATATTTTTATTTTTTCGTTTTCTTTTTGGTTGAGGGAAGTGCGAATTAATTTGGTACGTACAAGTACAATATTACACGTTAGGCTTGTCCCTAAAATTCAACCCACGCCTTGTTATATCCCGAAAATTCAGATATCGTGCTCCCAAAACTGGCGCCTTCACAACCCGCGCCTTGCTATTACAACGCGCGCGAAAACTCCCTCCAGCTGCCAAATCCCGACACGCAAAATCCCCCTTCTAACCCTAAGCCGAAAGGGCCGCTAGTTCAAATCGGTGGGAGGTACTTTTGTAACACACCCTACATTTTGGACAAGCACATCCCTAAGTCATGGTTCACCCCCTCCCATCGCCTCCTTTTTGCCATTCGAAATCCCAGGCTGCTATAACCTCTCTGCTCCAGCCGCGAAACCCCACCCTCCTCTGTCCGCCACCTCACTGCTGCCCAGCTGGAGCCTCTTCCCCAATGATGTCGTCCACCGCAACAGCTCGACGTCCCTCATCCACCTCCCCGGATGAGGATCCGTCGTCCATCTCATTGTCCCGCGGGTTCAGCCGCCCCATCCTCCACCTCCAAGGAGCTGCTCCAACGATCGCCTCATCTATCGCGGCTGCTCCATCCCCACAGCGTCGCCTTAACCTGCTCCACCGCAACCGCAGCATCCTCACCGATTCCTCGGACGAAGCCGAGGCCTACTCGGCGCCACCAAAGAGGTTGTACACTCATCGCATCACACCTTCTCCTTAGCTCGACCTCCCGGCACCGACGGTGCTCCATCCCGCACCCCCATGGAGCGGCTACCTTGTAGTTGGCGCCTCGGGCGACATCTCCATGGCGGCTCTCCCCCAATGTGAGGCCCCTTCGGCGGTGGCATCCATACCAGCCGGATCTGCTGCTGCTGCTCTGGCTCTCGCTCGCTCACGCTGCTGCTGCTGCTCCGGCTCTTGCTCGATCGCTCGCTCGCCCAGCTGCTGCTCCGGCTCTCGCTCGCTCGCGCTGCTGCTGCTGCTCTCTCCCTCGCTTGTGCTGCTGCTCTGCCCCGATTTATCTACACTTCAGTCGACTGAATCAGCTTTTGGGTCAGTCGATTTTCAGGGGGTGGGCGGGCTCGCCGGCGTTAAGGAAGAACCACCCGTAGCTGGGAAGGGGACTCGCCGGAGAGGTACCCCACTATCTATCTTAGGGTTCAGGGTAGGGGGCGGGCGGCCTATAGGGGTGGCCGGGGCGGCGGCGGACCAGCGGTGGGGAGTTGTTTCGGGGCGGCGAGGCGGCGTTGGGGCTGGCGGTTCAGCAAGTGGTGGCTGGCGGCTCAGGGGGGGTGCAGGTTGAAGATGAACCGCAGGCCCTCCCTAAACTACATGTCAAGTGCCTCTGTGCTACCATTGCTTTCAGTTTCGACTGTAACATTTAGATTCCACAGTAAATTTCAGTTTCAACAGTTAAGTTCAGAGTCAACAGTTTTTACCTCATCTGTTGTAGTTAGGTGGTTTTTGGTGCTGTAAATTTTACATCTATTTTACATCATCTATTGGAGATGCTATTAGAATCCCACTTGAGATTGACGATGTCTGTCTTGTGCTGCTTCAGCCTTGACGTCTTACGGCTCACCGGGGCTGCTCCAATGACAGAATGATCCATCACAATAGAGCAGTGCCCTGGACGCGGTCTATAGATTCCTCAGATCTTCCTCCACACCTCCGACAGCCACCTCTGCCTCAACTACTTCAGCGACCAACCCAATGATGCTGAGGTCGACACGCCTACAGCAAAGAGGTTGTACACTTGTTGCATCACTTATTACTATACATTCATGTCGATCCATTAGGGCTATTTTGGTCGACGGAAAACCATAGCAATAGGGAATTTTCCAATGGCACTCTACTATTCAATTATTCATGCATTTTGTTGAAAGGAATGAAGCAAAACATCCATCTGGACCTACTTTTCAAAATCCTATGCATGAAAACAAGACCAAGTGCATTAGTGGCAGAATAACATTCTAACTGTACACGCTTTAATATGGTTTCACTTTATTTTGGCCATGTTTCTTTGCATTCCTCTGGTCTTCCAATTCCTGTAAACCAAACACTCAAGTTGACAGAAATCCTGTGTTTACAAATGCTCTGTTTACCATGTGCATTCCTATCCTATTCCGGCGTTTTTCCTATCCCTGTGTTTTTAGAATCATGCAAGCCAAATGAGCCCTTACAGAATTACTTCAGTTACAGGTAGGTGTCGAAGGGAACTTTGTGTGGTTTGTCCTGCTCCTACCGCGACATCATCCACCTCAACTGAGCTGCTCCATCGACAGAAACATCCACCAAACCAGACATCACGACTCCTGACCGTCTTTCGCCGCCTCAGATTTTCTTCCCTGCCACCGGCACCCACTGCAACGGCATCACCATCATCAATTCAGCAGATGAACCTGAGGAGTACACGGGACCACAAGAGAGGTCACACTCTTTTGTTTCTGCTTATGTTATGCATTGCTTAAAATTACCTGCTACTTTATCGTCCTGTTCACCTCTTGGACTCCAAGTCAGGTCCAAATTAATGTTCAAACTTGAGTTCTAAATTAGTTGTGGGGCACATATCGAGGAAGCAATGAATAGTATCTCTGTCTAATATCTAGTTCACCTAGGGTATGCCTATGTTGTTCATCTTGGGTGGGAAACAAATAGTAAAGCAATCATCATCTGTCTTTTTATTAAATTAAAGCAATCATCAGCTTGCTATCATTATTTTTGGATCCATCCAATGGTTGTTACCATCACTCTAAATTTCTGCATGCTCTCCTTACATAATCTCAACGTATTCTTTTCGTATGCATGTTAGATATTGTACACAGTCATGCTGAACATGTAGAGAAAAATAGAAGAGTTTTGCGCGGCAATACAATGTCATGCAAACATCGCTCCATGGTGGGTTCAATGGAAAACCCTCCCCACCCCTCTCCATATTGTAATCCAAAGGAAGATATCTGTTCTGAGGCGGATTTAGACGCCGCTGACCACTCCTCTTTACCCCCCAAGGTGTTTACTCTACCTTGGCATGATGATGTTAGTCATATCATGCATATGTTGCCTTGCAGTGCCTACTTTTGACATCATATATGTCATCTGCTTAGTTTAGACATGTTGTGTAATGCCACATGTTTAGTTTCTATATCATATATGGGAATTGTGCAGTCTCATGTCTTTTAGCCAGCCATAATATACGTGAAATGTGCAATGCCATCCTGTTTAACCAGGCATCATATATTTGAATGATATCTTGCCCATCCTTTTCTTCATTACATTTCCATTTGTCGACGATGTTTGTACATTAAACTACTCTTCCTGTGAATCAGCCATTTGGGTGGGAGATTGAAAAATCTGGAGTGAAAACAAGGCCTTCAGAGCAGATAGTGCTACCTGTCGAAGCAGATCTCTTGTTGGGTCCCGATAGCTCCTCGGAGATGGATTGAGAGATAGATGACCAATCCTATTCCCCCACCGAGGTGTATGCTCTAACTTGGCACGGTTATACTGATCATATCATGCATATGGTGTCTTGCATTGCATAGTTTAGACATCATATACACAATATTCAACACCATGTTCTTAGTTCAGACATCATATCTAATGCCCTCTGTTTAGCATATAAATCACATATGTGAATTAAATGATGCGATCCTGATTACTTAGATAACATGTAGGTGAATTATGTCATGTGGTCTTGTTTATTTATTCATCATATCTTTCAATTATGTTATGCTATGCTATCCAGTTTAGATAGACATCATATATGTGAAATTATGTCATGCTATCCGTTTTAGTTAAACAATATACATGTCAACTATTTCATGCCCTCTTTTTCCACACTATCTATTGCATCTGTCTCACATACAATGTCTGTACATTCAACTATGTTTCCTGTTTATCAGCCATTTGAATTGGAGCGGGTGATGCCAGCATCTAGCGGACTAAAAACAAGGTCTTCAAATAAAACAGTGTTACCTCTTGGTGGAGATCGCACCCCGGTTGTACATGCACGAGAACCAGCCCTACCACACATAACCCAAACTCTCGCAGATTGTAACCCTACTGCGATGGACAGAGAACCAGCTAAAACAGTGCTACCTCTTGGTGGAGATAGCACCCCGGTTGTACATGCACGAGAACCAGCCCTACCACACATAACCTAAACTCTCGCAGATTGTACCCCCACTGCGATGGATAGAGAACCAGCTTCACCCAATCTAACCCCAACCCCAGCAGATAGTAACCCAGTTCCTGTTGACACAGCACCATCTCCACCACAGAGCTCCCAAACAAGAGCAGTTAGTAAGGCAGCTCCAATGCCCAAAGGGCCAGTACTACCACGGCGAACCCCAACTCCACCAGTTAGTAGGCCTATTCCTATGGAGGAAGCACAACCAGCCAGTCTTAGTTTAGCATCTATCGCATTTGATGTTGTTAAATCGTATGTGCGTATCTTCCCATCTTAGAAATATTATACTGAAGATGAAGGAAAATGCCAATTGCAGGTGTTTGTCCAGGATTTATGTGTCAGTAATGTATTCATGGCAATTAGTTTGCTTTGTCCCATACATCCTACCTCCATGATGGTTATAATACAGCAAATTTTCCCATTTTTCTCTATAGAGAAGGACCGATTTGGAAACTCAGGATGAGGTAACCTATGCTAATACCTCTGCTATCTTCAAGAATGCTTGGTGGCAGTATTGGAATTACCTGAAGAAAACATACTTCACCGGTAAAGAAACTCATCAAATTCCCTTACGTTCTCCTGAGACACATTTACTGAACGATGACTGGGAATGCCTTGTTCTGTACTGGTCCCGAACCAAGAATGTGGTAAGGTCTATGAGCTCATTTTCTATTTTTAAGTACTATATTCTTGTGTCTTGATGTACTCTGTTCATGTAGAACAAGTGCCTAAACCTGAAGAACAACTGTTCTAATTTAATATTCCATTCTATCCTAGTTCAAAAAAGCGCTAGGCGTTCATTGTGCGTTTTTCCACCGCCTTGCGCTTTACTGACCAAAGCGCATGCTTATGCGCAGTTATGCATAGATTAAGCATAGTTATGCGCAATGCGTTTTGCCAACACCTAGAGCCTAGGCGCGCTTTAGATCTTGCTTAGGCGCGTCTTTTTTAACTATGATTGCTATCGTGCATACTGCTTTGCTCTTCTATCACTGTATTTACTCATACAAACTTATTTTTATATTGATGGACCCAATCGAAACTCCAATGGCACAGCAGGTATGTTCACGCATGTTTCTATAACAGGCTTGCTCTTATCAATAGCTTTGTTGATTTTAATTTCAATTGTGTATACAATTGACTTCTCATATCATGCACATTACTAGCATCACAATAGAGCCAATAGTGTTGTTGTACATGTAGACCCGTGCTACCCATCTGAAATCTTGTTGTGCCGTGTAGTTTCCCACGCTTTGTATTCTTTCACTTCTACTTTGTCTTGAACTGATATGATTTGAACCATGTCTCTATTTTGATTTGACAAGACAATGCAGTGACCATAGTACATAGATATATGTTTGTTTGATGCTTTTATTATGTACTAGTACATGGCAATAGAAGACTTGGTAGTTTAATCCTGTCCACCTTACTAATGAACTGGTTCACCGAAATGAGTTTCATATACTAGTACATGCTAAACCTGTTATGTGTCTGCTTGTTTCTTCTTTTAGAATGCTGACAAAATATTGGGGAAGAGTGCCTTATTAAGCAATGGTAAAGGAAGTAATGCAGATAAGGTTTAGGATAGTGACACATCCTTGTTGGTATCCAACAAAGCTGATAAAACAGCTAAGGAAGACTATCTCAAAGACAGTGAGACAACCCCAAAATCCTGTCTTGGTTTAGTGTTCGAGTTACTGGCCACCACCACTTGCACAAGCTATTCAAACTCACTATCTTAATCAGTTCGGTTTCTTGAGTCTCAACTACAAGCTGAAAGACATCTATCAGCTGTGCTGCGACAAGAAGCGGAAGGACTGCGGAAGTCCCTGGAGCATTCAGATGCATACTTTCTGGTGCAACAACAAGCATTGGAGGATTTTAGCGCCAAACAGGACAAAGCTAATAAGCTTGCTAAGCTTATTGCCAGCATGGCGGATACCATGTTTCTTGAGCTCTTCTGAAGTTGTTTCAGTTATGCTCTTGTTTCGTTGCTATGTTTATTTGCACTGGTGGCTAATTTTGACGGCCAGTGTATGTAATATGCTGCTTTGTTCGCTATATTTGCACTGGTGGCGAACTTTGATGCCCAGTGGATGTAATATGTGTAATAGCGGTAATAGGCTAGCGTTAATTGCTTTCTTATTTATTTCCTTATTGTCTTGTTTAGTTGTTTGCTTGTAGTCATTGTAGTTCTTTTTCTATGTTTTTCTACTGGCCATAATAACCTATTTTTGGAAACTAGGCCAAAATAATCATGGCAACACACGGACTGTTGTAACCATGGGCCTCCTGCGGGCCATATGATCCATGGGCCTTCTACGGGCCGTAGGATCCATTGGCCTTCTATATGGGCCGCAGGATCCATGGGCCTTCTACGGGACGTACGATCCATGGGCCTTTTACGGGCTGTAGGATCCATGGGCCTTCTATGGGGCGTATCATCATTTCACCAATCATGGGTCGTACTATCCATGGACAATAACGGGTCGTTAATAGGCCGTATTTGATAACTCTATGAAAATAGCCCAACGGGTTTTTTTCGACATGAAAACGGCCCAACGTATTAATGGGCCACAAACGGGCCGACTGTAACCACGGGCTGAATTTGGCCCACAAGAAGAAAATGACAGTAACGGGCCGTAAGTAACCGAATGATGGAAATGAGTCCAAATAAATGGGCCCTGAGAAGGCCAAAAGATAACATGGGCCGGAAACGACCCAACGGAATAATGGGTCGTTAATGGGTATAAAGTGATACACTGTTCATTACGGGCCAGTTTTACCACGGGCCGTTAAGGGGCCGAGGGTTACTAAGGGCCTCATATGGGCGAAAGACGTCATGGGCCGGAAGTTAAAACGGGCGGGAATTATATCGGACGGCCCAGATACCACTACTGGGCCTAATTCGGATAGGCCGTAAACAGGCCCAGGGATAGCGGGCTGTAAATGGGCTATATGCGAATAGGCCGTTAACAGGCTTGCCGTGGGCCAGCCCGCCACCTTTTGACCAAGTCAAACGGGCCGGCCTTTTCACAGGAATGGGCCTCTGTTGGGCCGTGCCACGTGTTGACGTAACATAGGCGCTTTGGGTCCAATGAGTAGATGACATCAGTCCCAATGGTGAGCCGACACGTGTTTCCTCTAGCCAATGATGATTTTACATGTCGAAAATCCCCATCGGTCGGGGCTGTTAACGGGTTATCGGATCCAAAACCGGACCCGATAGCTTAACGGCGTTCCGTTACGGTGGATGCCATGTGTCGGTCACCCTTGACGAAAGCACTTCTATGACGCGCGATTTATCGTCATGGAAGTGGACACTTCCGTGATGATAATTTTGGTAATGGCATGGAACACTTCCATGACATCACATGTATGACTATCTTGATTCTGTCATAAAATTGTCATGGATGTACATGCATGACAAAAAACATGACCTACTGTGACAAACACGTATCATCACGAAAGTGTATTTTTTTTGTATTGCTTGCTCCAGGTTGGGGCCGATAGATTCTAGTGCCAAGCCCTTCACCGTGCGTAGTTTCGGGGTCAAGCTTGTCAGAATCATTTTCTGAATGATAGACGAACAAACATCTTCAAAATTGAAAATAATGTTAATTTGTAGAAGGAGAGGTAGAAGGTGGCTGTTGTACCTGAACAGGTGTGGATCCAATAACAAGTTCGGAGTATTTGTGAGACGAGTAGCCCACCACTGTCAATTTCGGCGCAGAAATGGCATTGATTCTTGTTGGACCGGAGAGTCATGGTGGTGATGTGGAAGGTACTCAACCCATTGATCGCCTGAAGATGAAGGTACTCGAGTGCAGTATGGCCACGAAGCTGGTGCTCCATGTCACCGTTTGAGAGGCAGACGGTGACGAGCTCGAGGTGCTTCAGTCGTGGTAGAATAAGAGCGAGCGCATCATTAAGAGGGGATGGCAGTTCCTGAACTTGGCGACGCGCAACGTGGGCGCGAGGTGCGGACGTTGGCAGCGACCGCATATGCCCATCATCAAAAGTGAGCTCCTCGAGCTGATCTAGGGCGGGGGATCAGAACCAGTCGTCAAGCTTGGCTCGGTCCTTGCCGTTGGAATGGAACTTGCCCATTCTAAGGCCTTTGGGTGGGCCAAGGTGACTGCTGAAGATCTTGGAGAACGCATCCAAGCTTTTGCGATAGCCATGGCAGAGCTCGTGGGTGTCGATGAGGTCGAGAGGGCTGGAGTTCCATAGGGGCCGCCACCGCCAGGAAAGGACGGTTGTCCGCGCCCCATATTTGATTGGGAGGAGGGATATGATGACTCTCAACATATCATTGGGGAGGTTGTTGATGAAGTCTAGGCCTGCTGGAGTCGCTTGCGGTTCTAGCTCGCCCCACCTCCGCTTGTTGGCAGCCCCGTTCTCCACCTCCGGAGTCTCCTTGTCAACAGCGCTTTCCGATAGAAATGGGAGTACATGGAATATTTAGTTAAAACAGGGCAATAGAAAAGTGTATTGGTAACTAGAAGTTATTAGGTAGGAATATAGTAAGAAAAGGGAATAACAATTGGTTGCTTAAATACTACAGAATTCATTTGACATTGTTGGGTAAGTCAACATGCAGATAGTTGAAAAGAAAACTTACTTCGAACAAAGTCTAGAGGGATGATTTTGTCTAGGAAGTTAGCATATATCTCATGACCAGGCCCTTTTATGTGCACTGCAATTTTAGTGCCAGCTTTCAGTACATAAAACTTTGCAATTTCTTTCCAAAAGCTAGTACCAAAATAGGAGTCACCATGTTCATCAAGTCTTATAGTAGCAACGATTGTAAATCCATGGTTTGTGTGCAGTATGACATCCATGGAGCCTTCATCTATGTAAAGGGAAAAATTGTGCACTACATAATCTGTTGCATAGCAAGGGATGTTCTGCAGAAAATGGTAGGATTGTTAAAGAAAATATGGTAACATGCAAATATGGGCCCAAATTGAAAGAATTGTACAACAGTTGAAATCGATAGACAAAAATCTATAATTAAACAGATAGGGTAAACATGATGTCATGGAAATATGAGAGTAATCGAAAGAACAATACATCATTAATTTGCCTAATATAGAAGAAGAGGGGGAAATCCCCTTTGACGTATATGGTGCATGTGGCACCTTTTAACCAAATGTAGCAATATTTAGAATATGTTCAGGAAAGTAGGCCATACCAACCGATTTAGGGTGAGATTGAACATACTGCGCGCGTCCTCAAGTTATTTGGTACAGTGAGATGGAATCTCCGGCGGAGGTCGCAAAGTCTTGAAGTGTCAGCGCACTGTACATTATATGAATGAAAGAAAACCCTCAAATCGGCTCGAATAAAAATGAATTCACGGCAATTTCCGCGGGGTGATTAAAGGAGGTAGATGAACTGGGATAAGAGATGAGATAATATCTCGTTAAATTAGTTACCTTGTCGTCCATGAGAAAGAACCCTCAGTACGGCAGATTCCCCAACCGAGCGGAGCTGGGTTGACCGCGAGCAGCATCGAGAAAGTTGATGGCGACAGGCGGCAGCAAGCAGAAGTGGCGAAATAATGGCACAAACATAGGTAGGTCATTGAAAATCAATTGTCAAGCCCTGGCTAGGAATTATTAGCACAAACACTAACCCTAGACGGATTACTAGTAGAAATCATTTACACAGATGAAACAACTAATCACTTATCACATGTACCATTCAATCAATCAATACACTACACGGATCTAACGAAACTTACTTAGATTTCACGGACTGGGAGAACATAACCATAGGATTTCTATTCCAAAAAGGGGGAGGCAGGAGTAACTAGAGAAACCCTATGATCTATTTGACACAAAATTGGATATAGATAACTAACCAGCTATCCGTCGTCGTTGGAGTCATCGCCGGAGTGGTCGTCGGAGTTTGTCGCTGGAGTCGTCGTAGGAGCCGGTGTGGAACTCCGCCTCCGGATATGGAAGCTCGACGCCATCGACGATGTCTGGGTGCAGCAATAAATCGCCGGAAGTGACGGCAACCTCTGTCTCCATGTCCACGCCGTGCTTCGGTGCTTTAGCAGCCCCGGCGTCGCCACTCCCTCTAATGGGGCACTTCGGCAGCATCCTCATACACTAACAGCTTTGAGGACTGAGAGCGGCGTCGAGGATGCAAGCGGAGAGAGAGGATTGTGTGTGCGTAGCAAGGATGGGGGGTGCGGCCACTCGGGCACACCATTAATATGGAGTAGTGGGAGTTGTGGGAGAGAGGCGGGCGGCGGTCAAACCGATGGCTCGCCTCCCGATGAGCCTGCGCATCGGACTGTTGGCATGCCTACCAAAGTTTCACACAGCTACTCGCACGCCTCCCGATGACACTGCGCAGCGAGCACACCTCTGTCAATTCACGGACCTGCACGCACGCCTCCCCGTCTGCCTGCATGGCGGACGCATCCGCTCAACTCATGCCTGCTCGCACGGCACATGGGTCGCGCGGCGGCACATTGTTTTTCTATTTGGATGATTAATGCTGCCACTTTATTGTTTAACCGAAGCATGGCACGTATCCATTGTTGGTCTAACACTCATGGTTCGAATAAATAATCCATTTGGGGTATTGGTTCCCAATTATTAATAATCTCCCGTCTGTAATTAGATAAAGATTACATCAAAACAGGTCTCAAATTTGACAAAAAAGTACAATGCCACTTTGTATTGGTGTCCATATGACAACACGATAAGTTTCATTAACTTCAAATAAGTTTTGGACGTACTAGAATTTAAAAATCAAGATTCCCAATGTTTGAAATTTGTTGCACGGGGAGTAAACATGCACCCAATGAGACACATGTGTTTTTGCAATCCATTTAGGTGCACTGTCACGTGTGCATGTAGCTCAAATTTGATTTTTGCACATTATACCCGTAGAAAATCAATCAATCAATGTACTAAAACGTCTTAATGATCTCTGTGATTTTTTTGAAATTATAACGTCCCTCCTTTGGTAACATGTTTGTTCAACACGGGATAATTAATTTAACATGCATCGTAGTTGCGGCAGATTCCCGGTGTGTGTGGGGGTGTGTGTGTCTAGGGGTGGCGGGTGGCTCGCAGTACACTACAAGTTGTGAGCCACCGTGTGGGTTGGCCGTTTTGTTAGGCAGGCCGTTGCCACATCAAAGTCGTGAAATCGTTATTTAAAACATTACAAAACCCTGTCATACATAAATGTTGTGGCCACATGCAGTCGATGGTTGTCCTACACTATACTCGCGTGTAACGTTTTCTGTGGGCCCGTGAGGTCGTCGTCCATCACTTTGACAAACAGCCGACAGTGAGGTTAATTTGACCAGCAAGGTAGAATCTTTTTTGTTTGTGTGATGGTGGTATATAGTATGCGTCGAAGAGGTGGGAGGGGACTAGCATATATACTATATTTACGCGTCCATGAACAAGTACACCTCACTCAGTGACAGGACTTTTTGGTTTCCGAGGAACGTGCCACATCAAAATTGTGAAATTGGTTATTCAAACATCACACAACACCTTTTTGGGCCACATGCATATCCTAGCTAGGACACTCACATGCGACGCTTCCATCCGTGGGCCCATGAGGCCATCGTCGACGCATGCATTCATCACTTTGACCTACATCGGGAGAGGTTAATTAATTTCACCATTGATGAGGATTCTTTTGGGTTGTACATATATTACGGCAGGAGCATATAGTATGCGGTGAAGAGGGGGAGGAGACCATCATATGTAGTACGCTTGATATGAACCTCGCTCTGTGTGGGTGCATGGTTTACGGTTTTTGAGGCATGTGGCACATCAAAGTTGTGCATTTTGGGTATTCAACATATATATGTTTGGCCCACATGCAAAGCGGTGGTGGTTGCCCTCTCGCACCCACTTAAGCGGTTATCAGCGATATCGATGCTTTCCATTTGTGGGACCGCTTGGTCCATCACTACTTTTTGCTTGACAACAAGAGAGGTTAATTTTACTTAGGATGGGATTATTATTTTTGCTCTAGGATGAGATGCATGAAACAGCTTGAGCACACACACATGCGTGTGTACGCATGAATCCCTCCCATCAAGTCGAAGTGGCTAGTACAACGACACATCATGAACCGATCTCGCTTTGTGTGGGGAGCTAGTGTATGATTTTTGACACACGCGCCACATCAATGTTGTGTATTCAAACATGCATGCATGCATCACCTCCATAGATATGCATGTAGTGGTTGCATTCGAACGGTACACTCCCTCGCGTGGTTATCGGCGACAAGCCTATATATTCGTGGGCCCGCGTGGACATCCATGATCACCTGACCTACAACAAGATAGTTTACCATGGAGGATTCTTCATTTGGTTCGTTTTATCGTAGTATAGGTCATGGTGAGATTCAGACCTAATTAAGTTTGAGCGCATATACTATGCACACATGCATGCATGAATCCCCGTCGTTGGCTTGAAGTGTGGTGTAACATACATATGCATCGTCAACCTAACCCTCACTTGGTCTGGGGATTTATAGTTCGAAATCACGATACCACATCAAAGTTGTTCCATTGTTACTCAAAAGCACACCTCTCCATACATATGTTTGGGCCACACACATGCAGTGGTTGTCTTTGGGGACTAGCTACTTGCGTGATTATTGGCGAGCTAGCCCATCTCCGGGGTTGCATGGACGGCCATCACTTTGACCAACAACAAGAGAGAGGTTGTACGACCAAGGTGGATTATTTTTGGTCCATTTTACGATTGATCTTGGTGAGATATATGCCTCTCTGGACCGCCAACTGAAAGTGTGTGTGGGGGGGGGGGGTTGCTACTTCGCACTTTGCTTGGTCACTGGTGCGTGTCGGTCCTAAATAAACGGTTTAAAACCCCTTTCCGCGATGGCATTTGGAACCATCGCCAAGTGAGTATGGGCGATAGGGGGTCCTTCCCACACAACCCAGAAACCGTCGGGGATAGGGCCCCTACAGTACTCCTACTCGTTTATGCTCGCATTGCCATCGCAGTCAGTATTCTATGGTGATACGTTTACGATGCGCGGCCCATCACAAACGGTTCACTATTACAGAACGTGTATGATGCGCGGCCCATCACAAACGGTTCATCGTTAAGAAGATTAGCTAATCGTCGTACGAGTGTCGGACAGGATTATGAAATGTCGGACCATCGTAACATCGTCGTACACGACAACTATCGCACACGCTATTCTGTGGTGCAACGTTTACAATGCATACTTCATCAGAAATAGTTCATTGTTGTGAATCGTGTACGATAAGGCAACTAACACAAATATTTAGTTTGCCCGCACCGTTTGTGATATTGTCTGACATCACGCACGCTTTACAAACGGCAACTGTATGCATGCTTGCACACGTTTCCTCTCTGTGAACCGTCTCCGATTATGGTGCATATCGCAAACGTTTGTGTTTTACCAACTATGTGTGCCGTAACAACCTGGAGAGCGTAATTTCATCGTAATTTAATTGTTGCTTTTCCAAATTGTATCGGATTTGGATTTGAATTTGAATGTATGCTACAGCTTTATTCATATCCATCAGGTTCAAACAACCAATGCATTATTCGATTCATAAGTACATATGTTCAAGAATTACATAAGAACCAAATAAAGAATGATGAACCCAAGTTGTATACTTGTACTATTAAATATGGTAAAGAAAGAGGTGAAATATATTCTGGTTGCTGAACAAGGTGAAGCGGAATGCCCATATTGTGCCCTCCTCCATGAAGAAGGCACGCACAACTCTAGTCCAACCCCTTGTGACGGCCAACCGCCCATCCTTCATGGTCTTCATGAAAACATCTAGATAATCATCGTGTTCTGGTAGAAATACTTTAACCTTTGCATGCCCACCAATCATGTAGTTTGAGAGGTAATCTTGAGTAAACTACTTTGGCAACCACTGCAAAGGAAAAAGATTCAGACATTGTCATCTAACACAACTCATTATGGGCAGTAAAAAGAAGGCTGCAGAGTTCTTACTTACCATCCTGCAGTTCGTTGTTGTCTTGGATAAAGTGTAAAAAAATAGTTTAATTGCCATCTTTGGACCCATTTTACTAACAATCTTTATCAACTTCCTCACTTGATGCTGGTTCATCGATATCTCATTGCCCCATATGCAGAAAGGGTCGAAACACGGATCTTTACCAATGACATATGTACCTAAAAGCACCAAGTTAATATTAGAAGCTAAACAACAATTGCACAATGATGTAGTACAACACTATTTTATAATATGTCTATATACCTCCGTATGTGGTAATCCATTTGAAATCTCTAAAAAGGCAAATATTTAGGAACAGAGGGGGTATCTTATAACATCCAATATACTCACATATTAGATGAATTAACATCTTATATTATGGGACGGAAGGAGTTTAGTTCATTCTTACAAATTATCTGCTGCTATATCCATGGGTTATAGTTAGTTTGAGCTAGTTCGGGCTCAAATAGCCCTAAAGTATATCTAAACAAGAGGGCTAGTTTGAGCTAGTTGCATCTAAAACCCACCCAAAAAACTAGTATTCGACCCAAGAGGTGCTAATTGGACCTAGTTCTCCTAGTGCATTTATTGTCAATCTAACCCTGCCATCCAAACAACTCTTTGGATGGAGTTAGTTCAGGGTTAGTAATGAGCTAGAAACTAACTCTAACCTCTAGCTATGTTGAGTATCCAAACAGGGTTGTGTTGTTGTTTTTGTTGTTGCTGCTGCTCTTCTACGTATATCTAGACATCATTAGAACATTAATGTAACACTCTTCCTTGTTGCTATTTAGCCTAGGATTTCATATTTAGACATTAAGTATAGTACATGTTGCTATGTAGCCTCAGATATATTACATATGGCCCTAGTTAACCTAAGGAAAAATGGTTTGCAGATATATTCAGTTAAAAGTCCGATTCACCAATTAGTCCCTTATCAGCCGTCGGCCTATATGGTACCAGCTACCGATATCCTGAACAGTGAACAGATATAAGCCATGGGATGAAATAACCTCGATGGAAAACAACAGTCGTTCCCAAAATTGTCTTGTGTGGGTACATCAAGAAGCATGTTAAGCACAATAGGCTAAACATCAACCAAAATTACACATGGCAGACAAAATAATCTCCAAAAGATAGCTTCAGTGTGCAGGTTTAAGAACGCTAGTAAAGCAAAACAAGTGGAAAGGTGTGCTGACTACAACAGGCCAAACATTTAACAACAAGAAAACATGGTCATTCAAAGTGGTATTGTGCCGGTCTAAGTACACTGGTTATGGTTGAATAAAAATGGAATGGCGTGTTAACTACAAGATGCAGCAACCAAATGTAGTCATTCATAGTGATATTGTTGAAACTGGTACTGATGAAATTGAACTGCACAGTTCATACTTGCACATGTAGAACATCATGTTGTGAATAACAGGAATAAACAAGGCATACTACGAACAACCAAAGATAGCATTTGAAACTGAACATATGCCAACTACAAACAACCAAACTATCAAAAAACTTTAAAAGAGGCATATGCTAGCTATAACAGGCTTAACAACAAGCAAATATATGCATTCCTACCGGTATGTTTAAAACTGGATTGATGAAAGGTACTGCACAGTAAATAATTGCACATATAGAGCATCACATTGTGAATAGCTGAAATAAACAACGCATACTCCAAACAACCAGATATAGCAATTAAAACTGGACATATTCTCACTACACTACAAAAGGGACTCGACAAAACAAATCATGAGTTACCCCTGTGAAGAGGCACGGCAAAACAAATCATGGGTTTCCTCACTTGTCATGGATGGGATCGTTCCCATGGGAAGAGCACGGACCCTGGATGAGCTCCATGTTGTCGCAGATGGGCTCCTTCCCCTTGGAAGAGCATGGCTGTAGGGTGCCCTCCCTGATGTCCCAGACAGGCGCTTTCCCCTTAGAAGAGCAGATGGACTCTTTCCCCTTGGAAGAGCCGGAGAGGGTGCCCTCTTCGTGGTCGCCGTCAATGAGGTCTGACTTGGAAGCTGTGGATCCCAAGCCAGTGTCACAGAACGTGTCCTTTAGAAATGACAAAATGGGCTCGATGGCGATGTAGAATGGCAAATTGTTGACAGTGAGCCATAGGAAATCAGCGGCGGGCCCATGGATGAGATCGACGGTGGTTGAACCCGAGGGGTTGGGGGTGGGCCACTTAACCTATGACACAGCCCGCCATAGGGCGTCGCTGTCGATGACCTCGATGTTGTAGCCGGCGAATGAGACATGCCCATATACTCTAGCCCACTGCTTGAGTGCCTGCCGCCAGTAATGGTCGTCAGCTTCCTCGGCGACGTCGGGCGAAGAGACGGCTATACACCTCTTTTGGGCCAGTCGCTCCTCAAGCTCCACGGGAAGCGTTACCGGGCTTAGGCTGCGATGCTCTGGAGTGGGGGTGGGGATGGGGATGGGGATCTGTGGGAAGGGGGCATTTGGCAGGCGTCATCTAAGAAACTTAGGGCGGCCTGGGTATGGAGATCAGTGGGTAAGCTGCACGGGCAAACCGACAGATGTTGACAATGGAGGCCTTGTGGCGGCAGTGGCGGCGGGGACTTTGCTAGGGTTTCAAGCGAGCGAGCGGGTGTGTGCGTGTGCGTGCGCGCACGCCTGAGGAGGTTTTGGTGTGTGTGTGTGTGTGGAGGGGGCGCGGGGTGTTTGAGGAAATGATGCAGGTACTGAAAATTTTACTACGCGGGAGTCAAAGGTGGGAGTGAAATGCCGGGCTATTGAAATTTTTGATGATATTGCATCGCGCACGGTCCAGATATAACAACAGTGTGTTATAAAACAGGAAAACCCTCGAGGTGGGCAGATATTTTCTAGGGATGCAAGTGGGATTGTGACCAAGGAACATCGCACACGGTCTGGACATAACAACTGTGTGTTATGAAACAGAAAAACCCTCGAGGCGGGCAGATATTTTTGAGAGGGGTAGTCTCGTGGAGCCCAATATACTGTGCGGATGTGTGCGTGACAGGTGCACTGGTGTGGCACACGGTTAGTTTGAGCGAACCGTGTCTGTTGCATCATCCGACTTGTCTAATGTTGATAAATTTGGCAAAAAATGACGCGGGAGAGGGTCAGAACACGAACACACTTGCATGTGGACCAAATTTATGTATCAAAAGGATGGTTCGATTTTCAAATACCAAATGCAACTTCGATGTGGCACCTCTCTCGCAAAGCGCACGGTATTGCTTGCCCCCACCCCCCTCCTCGTGTCGGCACAAATGGAATCCTAAGCTATGAATGCATGCCCCCTCCTCCTGAACCGAGGTTCACCTATCAAAGTCCGAAGTAGCTAGCAGCCCCCATCCTCCCTCGTGTCTGTCGGATCATGGGTTTCGGCAAACCCTTGAGGTTCGAACACCGGGGTGCGCATGAAGGTTTTCTCCCTATCGATCCACGCCCTATCTCTCTAAGATCTTGCGAACGAACTCAACGAACTCACAACACAAAAAGACACAAGATTTATACTGGTTCGGGCCACCGTTGTGGTGTAATACTCTACTCCAGTATGGTGGTGGTGGATTGCCTCTTGGGCTGATGATGAACAATACAAAAGGGAAGAACAACCTCTTGAGGTTGAGGTGTTCTTGTGCTTGGTGAACTTGTGTGGGTGGGACGCCTTTCGATCTGATCTCGATCCGATTCTCTCCCGTCCTCTCTACTGTGGTGGCTAGTTCTACTTATATAGGCCCTGGTCCTCTCCCCAAATATTGAGCAGGAAGGGAGCCAACAACGACCAATTTGAAAGGGGACAACTAGTACAACTTATCTTGACAAAAGCGGTCTTCGCCTGCCAAAGGCTGTGGTGGTGACGCCGTCCCGGGCTCCATGGTGACCTCCGTCTTGTCGTCCTTCTGGTCTTGGTCTCGTTGCACCAATATGGAAACATTTGTTTGATGCCTCGGTACTCCACGCCTGTGCCTGCCCCCTTGGCACCAAAGAGGAAGCAAGGACACTGCGCGCGCTGGCTCCCGCCTGGTCTCTATCGTCATGGCTCACGTCACGAGGACCTCGCGAGGTTTGCCTTGCCTTGATCTCTCCGGCCCTCGCGAGCCTACCTGGCGAGGCCGCTCCTGAGGAGGTCTTGCGTCGTCCGCCTCGCGAGGGTCTTGAATACCTTGTCGATGAAGATGGGCCGTATAGACCTGCCAGCCCAGCCATGCCGCGGCCCGCAGGCAGGCAAGTCTGGGGACCCCCGTTTCCTGAACGCCGACAGTAGCCCCCGGGCCCAAGGCGCGCTCGGGCTTGGCTTTGAGGCGAAGCCAAAGGGTCAAGCGTGAAGCGCCGCGGGCCCCAAAATCCTGCGGCCTCGATTGACATGTGGCGGTTGATTGGACGTAGGCGTCTCCGCTTTCCCACGCTGCCTCGGCAACTACCCGACTTGAAAACTCCATGCAGCATGCAAGTAAAACCATCATTACCTATGATCATGGGGGGCGATGTTTGGCCTTCTCCTGCTATAAATGAGGAAAGGGGCGGAGCCCCCGTCCCCCACTTCTTCTTATTCCACCTGCTTCTTCTTCCTCTGCTTCACAACCGACTCCAATGGCGCCGTTGAAGAAGTTCTCCGCCGCGGAGAAAGGAAAGGCCCCTCGCGAGGGGCCCGGCTCCCCGGCGCCCAAGTGGGGACGTAGCCGTCCTCGCAAGCACGCCATGACTCCCGCCGTGGCCCCCCCGCTCCCAGGGTGGCGCCGCTGCGCGTGGTGGAGGTCGCTCTGGTCACGGCAGCCCCGTCGATGAGGTGAGACACGCCGTGGTTGCGCGGCCTCCCCGGCCACGCTTCCACTCAGCGGAGGTGCTGCCGGAGTTCGTTGTCTGGTCGGAGGATCCGGCCGGCAACTGGCTTCGGCTTCCACGCTTCTTCGTCGATGAGCTGTCGGCCTCTGGTCCTGGTGGGCTCTGGCTGCAGGTAGACGGCTGCTGCAGCAGGGCTTCCTGGTTCATGGTTGAAGTCTCCGTCGCGGGCAACATAGCTCTGGCCCGCGTTTGGCAGACATTCGCCCACGTGCGCGGCCTGGGCAGGCGGTGCACCCTCCACCTCAAGTATGACAGTGATGCGACCCTCTACATGAGGGTGTTTGGGGAAGATGGTCGCTGCGTCGGGTGCTGCCCCGAGACGAACGACGGCGAGGAGGTGCTCGGTCACGGCGATGGCCGCGACGAGGGTGAGCCCACCGGCCGCGCCTCATCCAGCTACGGTGGCTCTTCTCTTGGCGAAAGCTCCAGCAGTGGCGGCTACGACCAGCCGCCCCGCTGCCGCGCCCTCTTCGAAGGCGGTAGTAGGTCGTCTCGTTGCCGTGCCTCCGTGAAGCGCGAGGAGGGATCCGGCTAAGCTCGGGACGTCGCTGGAGGCCTGCCCCCGTGGCTCACTGCAACGCCGCTTTTCTTTTGTTCCTATTTTCTTTCTTGCATCAAAATGAAACCAGTATGGGCCCGGAGGGGCGTCTATCAAACTTTGATTCCTCAATCATTATGCTATGCTTGTTATTTCTATGTTGTGTCGTTATTTCGTGCGGAGATATCTTAGCCTGGCGCGTTCGGGGCAGCCTCTTCTTCATGAGGCACTTGTCTCCTCATGCCCGTCTTGGCTTAGTGGTTTCTCAGGAACTGCAAAAAAAATTTGTTAGGGAGCTCGCTAGGAGACTTATCGTTCACCCTAGCCTTGACCCAGCGCTTCATATCACGGTACCCGAGGGGCATGGATTAGGAGAGGTGTGCCGGTTGTGGGCTCGAACGGGGGTGCCTCGCGAGAAAGCAGACCGAAGGCAGAGAGAAGGACCAACGACGCAGGAAGAAACCCTCGCGAAGGCACCTGCCTAGCCCCCTCACGAGGTATGCGAGAGAGAGAACACAAGCGAACTGGATTCGGAAAAGGCGGCAAAAAGCGACGAATCCAAATCAACAAGGAACACCAGAAGCAAACTTCGATTAAGAGAAGACGAGCCAACTACGAAAAGCAAATGAAAAGCCGTGTTCGGCACCTAGTCTAGTCTTCTCACCAGCGCAGAGCTAAGTGCTGCCACTAGGCGTGGGAGGGAGCCCCCGAGGCCCAAGGGTGGATCTCTGGAGACTCCGGGGCGTGTACAGCCCCACTCATTATTACGTGAGAGTGTCACGGGCGGCCATTCTTCACAGGCACCGGGCCTTCTTCACAGGCACTGGGCCTTTCTTCACAGGCACGGGGCCTTGCTTCACAGGCACCGGGCCTTGCTTCACAGGCGTTGGGCCTTGCTTCACAGGCACTAGGCCTTGCTTCATAGGCACTAGGCCTTGCTTCATGGGTAGAACTTCCGGAGGTGCTGGATGTTCCAGGCGTTCTGGATGGGCACCCCGTCCTGCGTCTCCAGGCGCGCGGTGCCAGGTCTGGAGATATGGACGACCCTGAAATGGCCCTCCCACATGGGTGAGAGCTTGTGAAACCCTTCCCTGGAGAGGACCCGCCTCAGGACGAGGTCACCTGCCTCGAGCATCCTGGAGCGGATGTGGCGGCAGTGGTACCTCCACAGCACCTGTTGGTACCTTGCCACCCTCAATGCAGCTTCGCGGCGTCATTCCTCCCCTAGTATGAGGTCCATCCCCCACGTGGCGTCTTGTTGTGTTTCATCAAATGCTAGGACCCGTGCGGAGCGATGCTTGACCTCATGAGGGAGGACCACTTCGGCTCCGTAGACAAGGAAGAATGGAGTCTTGCCCGTCGGCTTAGTGGCGGTGGTGCGAATGAACCACAACACGGACTGGAGCTCGTTGTGCCAGCCAATGCCGCAGGCCTCGAGCTTCTTCTTGAAGGTCCTGGTCTTGAGGCCTCTCAGGATCTTCGTGTTGGCGCGTTTAGCCTGGCCATTGCTCCTGGGGTGTGCCACCGAAGCGTAGCAGACCTGCGTTCCAAGGTTAGCATAGTATGTTTTGAAGAGGTTACTAGTGAACTGCGAGCCGTTGTCGGTGATGATGCCATTGGGGACCCCGAAACGGCTCACGAGGCCCTTGATGAACTTAACCGTGGAACCAGCTGGGATGGTGCGGACGGCTTCCACTTCCGCCACTTGGTGAACTTGTCGATGGCGACGTAGAGGTAGCGGTAGCCCCCTGGCGCTCGGGGGAATGGGCCCAAGATATCCAGCCCCCAGACCACGAACGGCCATGTGAGCGGTATAGTCTGGAGGCCATGAGCTGGCTGATGGATCTGCTTGGCGTGGAACTGGCAAGTTTCAGAGGACTTCACCAGCTCAGCTACGTCGTTGAGCGCCGTGGGCCAGTAGAATCCACTGCGGAACACCTTGCCGACGAGAGTTCGTGACGACGAATGGTGTTCGCAGTCCCCACCGTGTATGTCAATCAGCAACTCCTTCCCCTGGTCCCTGGAAATGCAACGCAACGAAACATCATTTGGTCGCTTCCAGTACAACTCACCGTCCTGGATGCAGTATGCCGTGGCTTGCCGGGCCGCGCGCTCCGCGTCCTCTTCCTTCTCCGGTAGCGCCCCTTGCACCAGATATTCCTTGAATTCCTAGGTCCAACATCCCTCTTGAGGCACGAGCGCCAAGAGCAAGCGAGCCCCTAAGGTTGGGCCACAAGCTGGGGCTCCCGAGGCAGGCGGTTGTGGGAGCTCCTCCCGAGGCCGTGCCGTGCTTGAAAGTGGTGGCGCCGCTGGCAGCTTGAAGAGCCGCTCCTCGAAGACGCCAAGCTCTTGGGGCTGCCGCTTGAATGCCCTCCTGGCGATGTGGTCGGCTTCCTTGTTGGTGCCACGGGGCACATGCTGCACCTCCATGCCTAGGAACTGCTTTTCCATCTTACGTACTTCCACGAGGTACGCCTCCATGTGCTCGTTCTTTGGCTCGTACACTTTGTTGGAGAAGTTGACAAGGAGTTGTGAGTCACCCCTAACGATGAGGCACTTCACCCCTAGAGCTGCCTCGGCCTTCAGGCCAGCTATGAGGCCTTCGTATTCTGCGATGTTATTGGAGACCTTCTCGCCCTGCTGAAAGCAGAGCAGCACAGTGTAGTAGAGCTTGTCCTGCGTGGGTGAGATGAGTACTGCTCCAGCCCCCGCGCCCTGGTGCGCGAAGGCACCATTGAAATACATGACCCATCCGTCTGGCACCTCACTTCCTGGCGAGGTGGACCGGTCCTCGCCTGCTTCCAGCGTCGGGGCATCCGTCCATTCCGCCACAAAGTCAGCGAATGCTGCTCCCTTGATGACCCTGGTGGTGCTGAACTCCAACTGGAATGCCTACAGCTCGATGTCCCACTCGGCGACCCTTCCAGCAGAGTTGGGTCTCCTGAGTGCCCTCTCCAACGGGTAGGCCGAGACGAACTTGATGGCGTGGCCCTGGAAGCAATGCCACAACTTGCGCGAGGCCACCAGGAGCACGAGCAGGAGAATCTGAGGCATGGGATAGCATGCCCTCACGTCCCCCAACACCGTGCTGATGAAGTACACCGGGTGCTCGACGAGGACCGGCGTGTTGGTGAGGCTCGCGTCTTGTGCAAGCCGGGGTGCCTCCTGAGGTCGTGGGACCCCTGGAGCCTGGCCTCTTGCGGGAATCTCTGTCGTGTCATCATGCCGAGCTTGGTCTTCTGTTGCTGCCGCTATGGCTTCTGTTGCGCCTTCCTGATCTTGCTTCACCTTGGCTGGCGACGTAGCTTGGCGCAGTGCACTCTTGGCCTGGTGCTCCTCCCAAACCGCCACTAGCGTAGCGTTGGTGGAAAGGTAAAGTACTAGAGGCTCGAGAGGCCGTGGCGCCACCAACACCGGTGGGCTGGTCAGGTATCTCTTGAGGTCTTGGAAGGCTCGGTCGGCCTCCAGGGTCCACTCGAACAGGCCCTTCTTCTTCATCAGCTTGAAAAAGGGTAAGGCGCGCTCTCCCAGCTTGGAGATGAAGCGCCCCAATGCAGTCACCCGACCAGCCAGCTTCTGCATTTCCTTGAGGGTCTGCGGAGGGCTCATGCCCTCAATGGCCTTGATCTTCTTCGGATTTGCCTCGATCCCTCTGTGTGACACGAGGAATCCTAGCAGCTTGCCGGAAGGGACACCGAACACACACTTTTCCGGGTTAAGTCGCAAGTTCACCTGGCGCGGGCTTTCAAAGGTCTCCTCCAGGTCATGGATCAAGGTTCTTGCCTCCCGAGACTTGACCACAATGTCGTTGACGTAGGCCTCCGTGTTCCTCCCGAGCTGCCGCCCTTAAGCGATGTGCATCAGCCGCTGAAAGGTCGCACCGGCATTGCACAGTATGAAGGGCATACAGGTGTAGAAGTAAACCCACACGGGGTCAGGAAGGCTGTCTTCTCTACATCTTCCACCGCCATCTTGATTTGGTGATACCCTGAGAACGCATCTAGGAAGCAAAGTACGTCGCACTCAGCGGTGGAGTCGACGATCTGGTTGATGCGTGGGAGAGGGAACGGATCTTGAGGGCACGCCTTGTTGAGGTTGGTGAAGTCGACACACATTCGCTCCTTCTCGCATTTCTTCGGCACCACGACTGGGTTCACCAGCCATTCGGGGTACCTAACCTCTCGAACGGCACCCGCCGCCTCCAACTTGTGGGTCTCTTGGACGATGAAGGCCTGCTTCTCCATGGACTGCCGCCTTGCTCGCTGCTTCACAAGGCGCACATTGGGGCACACCCTTAAGTGGTGCTGAATCACCTCTCTCGGAACCCCCACCAGCTGATTGGGCTCCCATGCGAATATGTCCTTGTTCGCGCGCAAGAACTTCACCAATGCTTCCTCTTGGCTGGGGTTGAGTCTGGCACCTATGGTGAAGGTGGCTCCTGAGGAGCCGTCCCCGTCGACCGGCACCTGCTTTGTCTCTGCCTTGTCTTGGGTGAACAGCTACTTCTTCTTTGTTGGCATGGCCTCCTTGGCCTCGGGAGCACCAGTGCCGACGGGCTGCGCCGCCGCAGCGGTCCTGAAGGTAAGTTTGAGCGTTGTCACGGCCTCCATGGTGTCCCCCTTGATGGCGAGGACACCTTTGCTTCCTGGCATTTTCATGAGGTTGTAGGCTGGATGAGTCGCCTCCATGAACTAGGCCAGAGCTGGGTACCCAAGGATGGCATTGTATGGGAGGCCGATGCGGGTGATGTCAAAGTCGATCAGCTCGGTGCGGTAGTTGTCTCATGTGCCAAAGGTGACGGGAAGGCGGATCTGCCCCAGGGAGCGGGCAGCGCCACCACCAACTCCTAAGAAAGGCTTGCTGAGGCTGAGTCGCTAGAGCGGCACGTGAAGATGGCTGAAGGCCTCCATGGAGAGCAAGTTGAGGCCAGCGCCGCCATCGATGAGGGTCTTGGTGACAGCCACGTTGCAGATGGTGGGCGTGTAGAGCATCGGAAGCATGCCCGAGCCGGTGGTGGTGACGGGGTGGTCTTCTGAGCTGAAGGTAAGGTCGGCCTCAGGCGCGGCCCAGCCCGGTGGAGCCCCCAAGTGCGTGGAGGCGGCGCCGATCTGGTAGAGGAACGGCTTGACGTGGCGCTCTGAAAGCGGCGCCTGTGAGCCGCCTAACAAGGCCGCAACCACGTGGTACGCCGTTGCCGCGTAGCGTGCAGTGAAGAGGTCATAGAGCTCCTCCCAAGATGCCACCGTGGATCCGGGAAGGTTGAGCAGCCAGGCGCGCGGCTCGCTGGCGAGGGCCATGGGAAGCCAGTTGGCCATGACCTTGTCATCACCCCCGGCTTCAAGGACGGCCTCCTCGTACGCCAGCAGGAGAGCTCATAGGTCCGCCGCGTCATCGTAGCGCGGCAGCATCTCCGGCTTGAACTTGGGCGGCCACTGCACCCGCCGCAGGGCGGGGGCCAGGGCTCGGAGCCCCCTAGCCCCGTCGACAACACTGGCCATCGGAGTCGGTGGCAGGGCGCCTGCCATGTCGGCGAAGTGTGGTGTCGACGGAGCGTAGATCGACGGAAGAGAAGCTATGGTGCACCCCTACCTGGCACGCCAAATGTCGGATCTCGGGTTCTGGCAAACCCTTGAGGTTTGAACACTGGGGTGCGCACGAAGGTTTTCTCCCTATCGATCCATGCCCTAGCTCTCTAAGATCTTGCGGGCGAACTCACAACACAAAAAGACACAAGATTTATACTGGTTCGGCCACCGTTGTGGTGTAATACCCTACTCCAGTGTGGTGGTGGATTGCCTCTTGGGCTGAATGATGAACAGTACAAAGGGAAGAACAGCCTCCTGAGGTTGAGGTGTTCTTGTGCTTGGTGAATTTGTGTGGGTGAGATGATCTTGGATCTGCTCTCGATTTGTGATGAGGTCGATCCTCTCTACTGTGGTGGCTAGTTCTACTTATATAGGCCCTGGTCCTCTCCCCAAATATTGAGCGGGAAGGTATCCAACAACGGCCAATTCGAAAGGGGATAGCCAGTACAAGTTATCCTGACAAAAGGTGGTCTTCGCCTGCAAAAGGTTCTCGTGATGACGCTGTCTTGGGCTCCATGGTGACCTCCGTCCTGCCGTCCTTCTGGTCTTGGTCTCGTTGCACCAATATGGAAACCTTTGCTTGATGCCTCGGTACTCCACGCCTGCGACTGCCCCCTTGGCACCAAAGAGGAAGCAAGGACACTGCGCGCGCTGGCGCCCGCCTGGTCTTGATCGTCATGGCTCACGTTACGAGGACCTCGCAAGGTTTGCCTTTCCTTGATCTCTCTGCCCCTCACGAGCCTGCCTGGCGAGGCCGCTCCTGAGGAGGTCTTGCGTCGTCTGCCTCGCGAGGCTTGGCCCCTTGCAAGGGTCTTGAATGCCTTGTCGATGAAGATGGGTCGTACATACCTGCCAGCCCAGCCATGCCACGGGCCGCAGGCAGGCAAGTCTGGGGACCCCCGTTCCCAGAACACCGACAGTGTCAGCACGAAGGGAATCCTAAGCTATGAATCCATGCCCCACCCCCAACCGAGGTTCACCGTAGCAAAGTGTGCAGTAGCTAGCAGCCCCACTCCCTCGTGTCGGCACGAAGGGAATCCTAAGCTATGAATGCATGCCCCCCAACCGAGGTTCACCTAGCAAAGTGTGAGGTAGAGCTAGCAGCCCCCCTCCCTCGTGTCGGCACGAAAGGATTCCCTAAGCTATGAATGCATGCCCCCCAACCGAGGTTCACCTAGCAAAGTGCGAAGTAGCTAGCAGCCCCCCTCCCCCGTGTCGGCACGAAGGGAATCCTAGCTAAGCTATGAATGCATGCCCTCCCCCCCAACCGAGGTTCACCCTAGCAAAGTGCGAAGTAGCTAGCAGCCACCCCTCCCTCGTGTCGGCATGAAGGGAATCCTAAGCTATGAATGCACATCCCCCCAACCGAGGTTTACCTAGCAAAGTGCGAAGTAGCTAGTAGACCCCCTCCCTCATGTCGGCACGAAGGGAATCCTAAGCTATGAATGCATGCCCTCCCCCCCCCAACCGAGGTTCACCCTAGCAAAGTGCGAAGTAGCTAGCAGCCATCCCTCCCTCGTGTCGGCATGAAGGAAATCCTAAGCTATGAATGCACATGCCCTCCCCCAACCAAGGTTCACCTAGCAAAGTGTGAAGTAGCTAGCAGCCCCCCCCCTCGTGTCGACACAAAGGGGATCCTAAGCTATGAGCATGCCCTCCCCCCCGCCCCCAACCGAGGTTCACCAAGCGAAGTGCGAATTAGCTAGCAGCCACCCCTCCCTCGTGTCGGCACGAAGGGAATCCTAAGATATGAATGCACATGCCCCCCCCAAACGAGGTTCACCAAGCAAAGTGCGAAGTAGCTAGCAGACCCCCTCCCTCGTGTCAGCACGAAGGGAATCCTAAGCTATGAATGCATGCCCTCCCCCTCCCAACCGAGGTTCACCCTAGCAAAGTGTGAATTAGCTAGCAGCCATCCCTCCCTTGTGCCGGCATGAAGGGAATCCTAAGCTATGAATGCACATGCCCTCCCCGACCGAGGTTCACCTAGCAAAGTGTGAAGTAGCTAGCAGCCCCCCCCTCGTGTCGACACAAAGGGAATCTTAAGCTATGAGCATGCCCTCCTCCCCCCCAACCAAGGTTCACCTAGCAAAGTGCAAAGTAGCTAGCAGCCCCCACCCCCCCCCCTCATGTCACCATGAAGGGAATCCTAATTAAGCTATGAATGCATGCCCCCCAACCGAGGTTCACCTAGAAAAGTGCAATGTAGCAACCAACCCCCCCCCCACACACACACACTTTCAGTCGGCGGGCCAGAGAGGCATATATCGCACCAAGATGGATCGTAAAACGGACCAAGAATAATCCACCTTGGTCGTACAACCTCTCTCTTGTTGTTGGTCAATGTGATGGCCGTCCATGCGACCCCGGAGATGGGCTAGCTCGCCAATAATCACGCAAGTAGCTAGTCCCCGAATACAACCATTGCATGTAGGTGGCCCAAACATATGTATGGAGAGGTGTGTTTTTGAGTAACAATGGAACAACTTTGATGTGGCACCGTGGTTTCGAACTAGAAATCCCCACACTAAGTGAGGGTTAGGTTGACGATGCATAGGTATGTTACACCACACTTCAAGCCAACGACGGGGATTCATATTTGCATGCATGAATAGTATATGCGCTCAAACTTAATTAGGTCTGAATCTCACCATGACCTATACTATGATAACACGAACCAAATGAAGAATCCGCCATGGTAACCTATCTTGTTGTTGGTCAAGGTGATCATGGATGTCCATGTGGGCCCACGAATATATAGGCTTGTCGCCGATAACCACGCGAGGGAGTGTATCGCTCGAAGGCAACCACTACATGCATATATATGGAGGTGGTGCGTGCATGCATGTTTGAATACACAACATTGATCTGGCGCGTGTGTCAAAAATCGCACACTAGCTCCCCACACAGAGCGAGATCAGTTCATGATGGTGTCGTTGTACTAGCCACTTCGACTCAATGGGAGGGATTCATGCGTACACATGCATGTGTGTGTGCTCAAAGTGTATCATGCATGTCATCCCAAAGAGAAAAGAATAATCCCCTCCTAAGTAAAATTAACCTCTCTTGTTGTCAGGAAAAAAGAAGTGATGGAGCAAGCAGGCCCACAGATGGAAATCATCGATATAGCTGATAACCGCTTAAGTGGGTGTGAGAGGACAACCACCACCGCTTTGCATGTGGGCCACACATATATATGTTGAATACCCAAAATGCACAACTTTGATGTGCCACATGCCTCAAAAACCATAAACCATGCACCCACACAGAGAGAGGTTCATATGAAGCGTACCACATATGATGGTCTCCTTCCCCCCTCTTCACCTCATACTATATGCTCCTGTCGTAATATATGTACAACCCAAAAGAATCCTCATCGGTGGTGAAATTAATTAACCTCTCCCGATGTAGGTCAAAGTGATGCATGCATGCAAGCATCAACGATGGCCTCGTGGGCCCACAGATGGAAGCGTCACACGTGAGTGTCCTAGCTAGGATATATATGCATGTGGCCCAAAAAGGTGTTGTGTGATGTTTGAATAACCAATTTCACAATTTAGATGTGGCACGTGCCTCGGTACCAAAAAGTCCCGACACTGAGTGAGGTGTACTTGTTCACGGACGCATGTGTATAGTTTATATGCTAGTCCCCTCCCACCTCTTCGACGCGTACTATATACCACCATAACACAAACAAAAAAAGATTCTACCTTGCTGGTCAAATTAAGCTCACTGTCGGCTGTTCGTCAAAGTGATGGACGACGACCTCGCAGGCCCACAGAAAGCGTCACACACGAGTATCAAGTGTCGTGTAAGACAACCATCGACTGCACGTGGCAAAACATTTATGTATGAAAGGGTTGTGTAATGTTTTAAATAATGATTTCACAACTCTGATGTGGCACCAGCCTGCCTAACAAAACGGCCAACCCACATGGTGGCTCACAACTCGTAGTGTACTACGAGCCACCCGCCACCCCCAGACGCACACACCCACACACACACACCGCAAATCCACTGCAAATACGATGCATGTTAAATTAATTATCCCGCGGTGAACATACATGTTACCAAAGGAGGGATGTTTTAATTTCAGAAAAATCACAGAGATCATTAAGACGTTTTAGTACATTGATTGATTGATTTTCTATGGGTATAATGTGGAAAAATCAAATTTGAGCTACATGCACGCATGACAGTGCACCTAAATGGATTGCAAAAACACATGTGTCTCACTGGGTGCATGTTTACTCCCCCTGCAACAAATTTCAAACATTGAGAATCTTGATTTTTAAATTCTAGTACATCCAAAACTTATTTGAAGTTCATGAAACTTATCGTGTTGTCATATGGACACCAATACAAAGTGGCATTGTACTTTTTTTGTCAAATTTGAGACCAGTTTTGATGTAATCTTTATCTAATTACAGACGGGAGATTATTTAAAATTGGGAACCAATGTCCCAAATGGACTATTTATTCAAACCGTGACCGTTAGACCAACAATGGATACGTGCCATGCTTCGGTTAACAAATAAAGAGGCAGCATTAATCATCCAAATAGAAAAACAATAAACGTGCTGTCGTGCGACCCGTGTGGCGTGCGAGCAGGCATGAGTTGACGGGACACGTCCGCCGTGCAGGCAGATGGGGAGGCGTGCGTGTAGGTGTGTGAATTGACAGAGGCGTCCTCGTTGCGCAATGTCATCAGGAGGCGTGCGAGTAGTTGTGTGAAACTTTGGTAGGCATGCCAGCAGTCCGGTGCGCAGGCTCACTGGGAGGCAAGCCATCGGTTTGACTGCCGCCCGCATCTCTCCCACAACTCCCACTACTCCATATTAATGGTGCACCCGAGCAGCCGCACCCCCCATCCTTGCTACACACATAATCCTCTCTCTCCGCTTGCATCCTCGACACCGCTCTCAGTCCTCAAAGCTGTCAGTGTATGAGGATGCCGCCGAAGTGCCCCATCGGAGGGAGTGGCGAAGCCAGGGCTGCTAAAGCACTAGAGCACGGCGTGCAGATGGAGACAGAGGTTGCCGTCACTGCCGGCCAGTTATAGCTGCACCCTGACGTCATCGACGGCATCGAGCTTCCCTAGCCAGAGGCGGAGTTCCACACCGACTCCGATGACCACTCAGGCGATGACTCCGATGACCACTCGGACGACGACTCCGACAACGACGGACAGCTGGTTAGTCATCTATACCCAGTTATGTGTCAAATAGATCATAGGGTTTCTCTGGTTACTCCTGCCTCCCCGTTTTTGGAATAGAAATCATGTGGTTATGTTCTCCCAATCCATGAAATCTAAGTAAGTTTTGTTAGATCCATGTAGTGTATTGATTGTTTGAATGGTACAGGTGATAAGTGATTAGTTGTTTCATCTATGTAAATGATTTTTGCTAGTAATCTGACTAGGGTTAGTGTTCGTGCTAATAATTCCTAGGCAGGACTTTACAATTGATCTTGAATGACCTACCTATGTTTGTGCCATTATTTTCTTCAAGATTGGTCTGTACATAGATGACTGTGCTTAAAAATCGAACCATAATCTCTGGATATGTATAAATAGATAGCCATAAATTCTTAATCCTACTTCACAACATGTAATCAGTGATTTGATGCCAAATTTGTTTTACTATTTGTATAGGTGTTGTCTGACGATATGGACATCGAGGATGAAGATGTCCAGAGGAGATACAACAGGCAAATCCTGAGGGAGCTTTATGCGGGAATGCATAATAGGCGTATTAGGACCTGGAACGGCGGCTATGGATGCCCATTTTGCAACCAGAAGCTTCATGACACGTATCTAAGTGTTTTGGCGCATGCAAGAGGACGGGCCGTTGGCTCCTTCAAACAAAAGTATTCTCGTAGGGTGGCGCACGACACGTACGCCGAGTACCTGGAGAAGCTTCAGGATCGTGCCAGCCTTTGAGATGAGATGTGGGATGGATGGAACTATATATGTACGCTTGAGGATGCTTAATACTATTGAACTATGTACTACTTATGGTTGAACTATGCTTATCTACGTGTACGCTTATTATCTATGTCTGAGTATGTTAAATATTTCGCCAAATTTTGGTAAAAATTACAACGGGGGACCAATAAACCAGGACGGAGGTAGTACGTCAATATCACATGGTTCCCAAAATTGGAACCATGTGCAATGACTTTCATTTTGCCTGCTACATCAATCACACACGGTTCGCTCTAGCAAACCGTCGCCCCCAAAATTCTTTGTGGGACAGAAAACCCTCATCACCCAATTCAAAAAAGTAAAAAGAAAACCCTCACCATCCCCACATCACAAAAACCCTCACCCCGCCCGCCACCCCCTCGGCCCCTCCGGTACATTCCTCATTCACACATGCACATGCTCCTCCGCGTCTATACCATGTCACCGCCTATCGCGGTGGTAAACACTTAGCTCGACGACTGCCGCCGCTAGGCTGCTGGCAAAGCCCACCGCATTTCGCCACTTCCGCTTGCCGCCGCCTATCGCCATCGACTTTCTCGACGCTGCTCGCGGTCGACCCAGCTCCGCTCGGTTGGGGAATCTTCCGTACTAAGGGTTCTTTCTCATGGATGACAAGGTAACTAATTTAATGAGATATTATCTCATCTCTTATCACAGTTCATCTGCCTCCTTTAATCACCCAACGGAAATCGCCGTGAATTCATTTTTATTCGAGCTGATTTGAGGGTTTTCTTTCATTCATAGAATGTACAATGCACCGACACTTCAGGACTTGGCGACCGCCGCCAGAGATTCCATCTCATCGTACCAGATAACTTGAGGACGTGCGCGGTATGTTCAATATCACCCTAAATCGGTTGGCATGGCCTACTTTCCTGAACATATTCTAAATATTGCTACATTTGCATAAAAGGTGCCACATGCACGATATACGTCAAAGGGGATTTTTCCCCTCTTCTTTCTATATTAGGCAAATTAATGATGTATTGTTCTTTCGATTACTCTCATATTTTCATGACATCATGTTTACCCTATCTGTTTAATTATAGACTTTTGTCCTTCGATTTCAACTGTTGTACAGTTCTTTCAATTTGGGCCCATATTTGCATGTTACCATATTTTCTTTAACAATCCTACCATTTTCTGCGGGACATCCCTCGCTATGCAACAGATTATGTAGTGCACAATTTTTCCCTTTACATACATCAAGGCTCCACGAATGTCATACTGCACACAAACCATGGATTTACAATCGTTGCTACTGTAAGACTTGATGAACGTGGTGACTCCTATTTTGGCACTGGCTTTTGGAATGAAATTGCAAAGTTTTATCTACTGAAAGCTGGCACTAAAATTGCACTGCACATAGAAGGGTCTGGTCATGAGATATATGCTAACTTCCCCGACAAAATCATCCGTCCAGACTTTGTTTGAAGTAAGTTTTCTTTTCAACTATCTGCATATGTTAACTTACCCAGCAATGTCAAATGAATTGTGTAGTATTTAAGCAACCAATTGTTATTCCTTTTTCTTACTATATCCCTACCTAATAACTTCTAGTTACCAATACACTTTTCTATTGCCCCGTTTTAATTAAATATTCCCTGTACTCCCATTTCTATCAGAAAGCGCTGGTGACAAGGAGACTCCGGAGGTGGAGAACGGGGCTGCCAACAAGCGGAGGCAAGGCAAGCTAGAACCACAAGCGACTCCAGCAGGCCTAGACTTAATCAGCAGCCTCCCCGATGATATGTTGAGAGTCATCATCTCCCTCCTCCCAATCAAATATGGGGCGCGGACAACCCTCCTTTCCCGGCGGTGGCGCCCCCTATGGAACTCAAGCCCTCTCGACCTCATCGACACCCATGAGCTCTTCCATGGCTATCACAAAAGCTTGGATGTGTTCTCCAAGATCCTTGGGAGTCACCTTGGCCCAACCAAATGCCTTAGAATGGGCAAGTTCCATTCCAACGGCAAGGACCGAGCCAAGCTTGATGACTGGTTCTGATCCCCCACCCTAGATCAGCTCGAGGAGCTCAATTTGATGATAGGCATATGTGGTCACTGCCAACGTCCGCACTCCGCCTCGCTCCCACGCTGCGTAGCCAAGTTCAGGAACTGCCATTTCCCTCCCCTTAATGACGCGCCCGCTCTTATTCTACCATGACTGAAGCACCTCGAGCTCGTCGTCGTCTGCCTCTCAAAGGGTGACATGGAGTGCCTGCTCCGTGGTTGCACTGCACTCGAGTACCTTCATCTTCAGGCAATCAATGGGTTGAGTACCTTCCACATCACCTCCATGACTCTCCGGACTATTTATGTGTGTTGCTGGTGCGGCAGGAAGACATCACAAAAGGTGGACCATGGTATGGTCATCCAGGACACACCTGCACTTGAGAGATTACTTGTAGTTGATCAAGAAGGTCCAACAAGAATCAATGTCACTTCTGCGCCGAAATTGACAGTGGTGGGCTACTCGTCTGACAAATACTCCCAACTTGTTATTGGATCCACACCCGTTTAGGTACAACAGCCGCCTTCTACCTCTCCTTCTACAAATTAACATTATTTTTAATTTCGAAGATATTTGTTCGTGTGCCATTCATAAAATGATTCCGACAAGCTTGACCCCGAAACTGCGCACAGTGAAGGTCCTCGCACTAGAATCTATCGGGCCCGACCTGGAGCAAGTTATTAGTTTCCTGATATGCTTTCCGTGCCTGGAGAAGCTATATATAGAGGTGATGTTCCTTTCCTGTTAAATGTTAACCATAAGGGAGTTCAATTTGTGACACCTTTTTCCAAGTTTACAATGACAATGTACTACAATTTCTAAAGGTTCTTTTGGAGGATTTCAGTACATACATGCCCCCCCCCCCATATTGGTTGCTTGATCCATATGGTTGCATTCAGTAAGCATTTCTCCTTTGGATTCATCTGTACTAGTTTTCTTAGGGAACTTTTCATCCACTCCGACCTCTTAAGAAGGCCACATTTTTCTAGAATGTAATCAAATGCCCATGTTAATCATGTCAGGTCGAAGATGGCATGTTAGTGCATTTTACAAATCCTGCAAACCAAATAGCTAGGCCTGTAGTAATGTTCAAAACTACATGTAGGAACTAACACGTTTTCTTTTTTGCAGATAAGATTAGGCCCAGTGGTGGATAATGTGATACAATATAACAATCACGTCGAATGCCTAGATCTACATGATGTAGGGTGGAACCCTATATGGCCGATCTTTCACGAAAGGAGAGGATCCCGCGAAGAACATGAAGAACACGAGGGGAATCACGAGGGGAAACACGAGGGGAAACACGAGAGAAACACTCAAACCAACAAGATTAATTCACACATGTGCTAGATCCTTGAAACACGAGAGGAGATACAAGATACAAAGTCAACAAAGGATGATACAAAGGGTAACCGGTTCTTGTCCGTGAGGAGGTCTTGAATCCATGAGGGGATCTTCCCATAAAGGGGTCTTGAATCCAAGGTGGATCTTCTCCGAAGAGGGGCCGCGGTCTCTCTCAAGGAGTAGATCCGATATGGATGAGCGAAGCTCTATCTCACAAATGAGCTAACACAATGCTAACCCTAACTAGGACGTGGTGGAGGAGTATATATAGTCTAGGGACACGAAGGGGTAAGTGAGGGGTACATGGGCTTCGGCCCGCAACACTGGACACAGCCAGGGGCCGGACGTCCGTAAGGTATCGGTCGTCTGGAGGGTCGTGGAGGTCCGGACGTTCGGGGATCCTCGGACTTCCCTAGAGCATCTCGATAGCTGAAGTACCGGATTTCCAGAAGTGGCCGGTCGTCCGGTGGCGTCGGACGCCCGCTCGTTTGGCTCGGGCTTCAGGCTCCGGATTTTCGGAGACGCTCGGACGTCCGGTCGCTGGAGTGGGGTCGGATGTCTAGTAAGAACCGACCGTCCGATGGCAGTAGCCTTCTGGCAGCTCCTTCTCTTGTTCCTCGCGCTTGGTGTCCTCGCTGTCTTGTCCATGGTCTTCCTCTTGTTTCCTGGTCATGCATAGCACACATGTTTGACGTAGTAGCCATGTCTCACATGTGGAAAGTGACGATTCGGAGAGGAGCGAGTTCACCTTGTATCCGATGGCGTATGGGGTTTGGAGAGTAGTCGGAGTGTACATGGGGATGAACATGGGATGCTCCGCATCACTGCATCTCTCAGAAATTACTTTGAACTCCTACCGAGGGACCTTACCGGAGATTATATTCGCCAGATTCTTTGTTCTCAGAGCAAGGGTGCTGAAGGAAATGAGGTTTTCCCTACATTTATTTTGCAAAAATGAATGGTCTGTTGACCAGCGTCGGCGCGTGCGGCAGAATGGAGTAAGCTCCAAAAATGCTGAATTTCATTTTGGAACTTCAGATGATAGAGTAATCCAAAGTCATCGGGTCAACCCCATACATGACTTCTGAGTGGCTGACCCCTTTGCAAAAATTGTGATGTTTGGAAGCCAGACTTAGAAGCGGTGATATTAGTTTGAACCTCTCTGATATCCATGTTCAGCGCATCAGCGCGAGCGTTTGCAGCTGATGAGCTGGATTTCATTTCTAATATCAGTTCGAACCTTGTAATCTTCTAATTTGAGCCATATAACTCTGGAATTTGAACCTTGTCGAGCTTTTGTGGTACAATCGTTGAAATGGCATCGTATGAGACTCGTATATTGCTAGCACTATTTTGACCTTAATATGCAATGGTATTAGATTTTATTAACCATTCTCGAATCAGTTTACCTTGTTGATCTCACAGCACATGATCTGTATAGCTAACTCGACTGCGATCTTCGATAATATTGCACACAGTTGGTTTCTTCCACCATGTGCACTATAGAGTGCAGAATTAATTATCGCACTTGAGTGTCCAGCATCACCCTTCTGTGTAACTTTGGCCTCATCACCCAATGGTAAATTTATGACCGAAGGCATTCCACACACTTCGGTTTTACAAAGCTTTTTGCCAATAAACGCCCATGATTTGACCCTCTTCTAGCCGACGTGTGGCCAAACTAGCCGGGCGGGAAGCTTGCGTGGTAAACAGCGCGGGAACAGGCTCTTCGAGCCCACACCTGGGGTGAGGTGTTGTCAAGCGGGCACTGGATTCTGGAATCCTCCGCTATGAACGCCGTGACAAGACGTACGATTACAGGCCAGCTGGCCCCCATTTATTACAGCGGCCATTTAACCTACCCTTGTGTCTCTTCAACCTTTCGATCGCGCCCCACCATTGCAAGAAGCACACCCACCATCAGAAATTCTTAGAGGGTATCCTGCGCGGCTCCAATGGTGCTCCGAGCGGCTGCCGACGACGAGCAGCAGTTCACCATGCGTGCCGTGGTGGACACCCATAGAAGGTTGATGGACCTCTCAGTGGTGTACACCAACGACCCGGTCTGGGCGGAGCACTCCATCCACATCATGGGCTATTGCTTGCCGAGGAGAAGTAAAAGGTGGTTGGGTTCGACCTCAAGTACACCCACGCTCATGTCGGGTCTCGTCCCAAGGTTGCCATTGCCCAGATGTGCATGCGCCACCATGTCCTTGTCTACCACTATTGCCTAGCCACAAGGCCTTGCGAGCATTTCGCCAGGTTTGTCAACAACCCCCACTACATGTTCGCTACAGTGGACATCACCAACAATGTAAAGGCGCTCGAGAATTCGGGCATCGCCTGCCAGAATCTTGTCGACATCCTAGGCCAATACAAGATCAAGGGCAGTAAGGAGCACGAGAAGGACTCACCAGTTCACCTCGCCAAGGCCATCATCGGCGCCTACTATAGAGACATGACGATTCGTGCAACAAGGACAAGTGTGCCTGGCACTCGGCCTGGATGGAGAAACTCGACAAAGCTCACGTCGTGTATGCGGCCAAGGAGGCGTACATGAGCTACGTCATGTACAGGCAGATCATTGACATGAGGAAGTCCCTCCTTCCCCAAAATGGCCAAGGATCCAGCCGGAAGCAGAGCAATGGCAAGCATCGTCGCAACAATAAGTAGATGATTATGTCGGATTTCGGGTTCTGGCAAAACCCTTGGGGTTCGAACACTGGGGTGTGCACGAAGATCTCTCCTCCCCCAAGCTCCCACCCTCACCACGATCTCAAGGCTCAGCGCGTCGAACTTGCAGAACAAAGGGACACAAGATTTATACTAGTTCGGGCCACCGATGTGGTGTAATACCCTACTCCAGTGTGGTGTGGTGGATTGCCTCTTGGGCTCAGGATGAATAGTTACAAGGGAAGAACAGCCTCCTGAGGAGAGGTGCTCTTGTGCTTGGTGAGTTTGTGTGGTTGCCTTGGTGGAATGGATCCGGTCTCACATCCGCCCCCCTGCGATGGTGGCTAGTCCTATATATAAAGGCCTGGGCCCTCTTCCCAAATATTAGGCAGGAAGGGATCCCACAACGGCCAATTTGAAGGGGGACATCTAGTACAAGTTATCCTGACAAAAGATGGTCTTCTCCTGTCAAAGGCTCTAGTGATGACACCGTCTTGGGCTCCACGGTGACCTCCATCCTGCCGTCCTGCTTGTCTTGGTCTTGTTGCACCGATATGGAAACCTTTGCTTGACGCCTCGGGACTCCGCGCATGCACTTGCCACTTTAGCACCAAAGAGGAAACGAGGACACTACGTGCGCTGGTGCCTGCCTGGCCCTAGTCGTCATGGCTTGCGTCACAGGAACCTTGTGAGGCGCCCCTTTCCTTGATCTCTCCGCCCCTCGCGAGCCAGCCTGGTGAGGCCACCCCCGAGGAGGTCTTCCATCGTCCGCCTCGTGAGGCTTGGCCCTTGTGAGGGTCTTGAGTGTTTTGCCGGCGAAGATAGGTCGTACAGGGCCGCTGGTGGAGCCATGCCGTGGGCCGCAGGCAGGCAAGTCTGGGGACCCCCGTTCCCAGGACACCAACAATAGCCCCCGGGCCCAAGGCACGCTCGGACTTGGCTTCTAGGCGAAGCCAAGGGGCAAGTGCGGAGCTCCGCGGGCCCCAACAGCCTGCAGCCTTGTTTGACGTGTGGTGGTCGATTGGACGTGGGCGTCTCTGCTTCCCCACGCAGCCTTGATATCCACCTAGCTAGGCGGCCACCGTGACTTACACAGTTATCCCCCTATTGCTGGTGACGCACCCCTTCAACTCTCTGGCCTTTTTGAAACAATAACCTCCTCTTCCAATCTGTCCCGAGCTCAGCCCTCCTCATTGCCATGGCACCCCGGCGAACGGAGAAGGAAAAGAAGAGGTCTCAGTCTTCAGCTGGGCCGCCCCATCCGTTGAACCCGTCGTTGGCCGGTCACTGGTGCTCAACCAGGAAGCCATGGACAAGGTTCGCTCTGCGCTCGCCGCTGACTTCAAAGAATGTGGAGGACGGCGGCCTGGCCTGTATCTCGCGCCTCCGTTGATAGGACAGCCACCGAGGTCCCATTCTTCATCGACGCCCTGTGGGCTAGCCTGGTTCCTCCTTTCTCTGCCTTCTTCAACGCCGTGCTCTCCCACTATCAGATCCATATGTTGCACTTGGATCCCCAATTGTGTCCCTTCTTGCCGTCTTCACTTTCGTCTGCGAGGCCATGCTGGGCATTCCCCCTCCCATGGCCCTACTGCGCCATTTCTTCTCGTTGCACCTGACCAGCCCTCGGTAGTGCTCGGGATGCTTGAGCTTCCAGGCCGTGGCTGCGACGGCTGGCTCGGGGATTGATTTTGAGCTTCCATCATCCACAAGCGAGTTTCGGGCACGGAGGGTGTATGTGGACGTCGGTGTGCTCAGCCCCTTTCTCGGTGTGACTACGACCATGGTGATGAAGGAGTTCCTCCGACGCCGCGTCGCCCCACTCCAGCGCCATTCCCGGCCGGTATGGGCCTTTTCTGGCGGCCAGGATTGCATGAGGCTTCAGGAAGCGGGGCTTCCGCTTGAGGCATGGAAAACGGTGCTCGAGGTCTTGACGGGCGACCCCTCACCAGCTGACATGCTGCAGGAGAGCTGTCTTTTGTACTTCTGCTCAAACAGGGTGGAGTTCACAGGGCAGAAGCCCTCCTTCGATGAATGGGGGCTGTGTCCAGTCAGTAGTGAAGGGCCCCGCGAGAACCCTGTTTCCGTGGTCCCCCTCCTTGCCACCAGCGCCGAGCTTGCCCCAAGAGTGGACGCACGAAGGAGAGCACCGCTGGAGGCCGGATGCGGGAGTGCTGATGCGTTGACGCCGCACGAGGCTCCCGAGGTGCCATCCCTGGGAGCCCGTGACTCTTGCCTAGGGGTGACAGCTGAGGGGGCGACACGATCCGCTGCTCCTCAGGCCGAAGCTTCCGAGGTCTAAATGGGCCATCACGAGGCGGTGCTCGAGGGCTCTCCTCAGCCTAGCACTCCTGAGGCCATCTCCTCGGCAGCCTCACCAACCGTGCCCCGCGATGGTTGTCGCGTCCAACGCTTCGGCCGGCTCCGTCTGGACTTCGATGCGCTCCGTAAGAGGAAAGGGTCCCTAAGCTGTAGCAGTGATGCCTTCCGACCGTTGAAGCAGAGGAAGTATATTGCCATAGATGAGTGAGTACCTTATCTTTGTGATATCATGAGTGCTGCTTCCCCTCCTGACAGTGGCTCCTGAGGGCCCCTTCTGCTAAGGCCGCGAAGTCTCTGATGAAGCAACCTCCTCCTGCCTCAAATCCCCCGTTGGCCTTGAGTGCCCCAAGCCAGCATGCCGCACCCGGCGCGAGGTCAACTAGAGAGGCAAACACGCTGGCTTGGAGCCTCGAGCCCGCGCCTTTGCCGTCTCTCATTTGTGGCCTCGCCTAGGGCATGACAAGTGTGCCAAGGGTTCCTCCCCTGGTTATGGACGGCGGCTGGATGACTTCGATCCTGGCTTCTTCTTCGAGCAGTAGGCCTCAAGCCATCCGGAGCCCTGCTGAAGCCCGGTCGGCTACCCGGGAGGCGCTAGCCCCCAGCCCCCTACTACGGGGGACAGACCCGGTTGCGCACGAGCGGAGTGTCATCCGCCACGAGCTCTTTCAGGAGGCAATGCGCGCGATGAGCCGACTCGGCGGAGAACTCGCAGACTTCGACGCTCGCCTTGAAGCCGAAGGCCTCCAGCTGGTGGAGGAGTGGCATCGCCTGAAGGTGGCTATCAACCTCGGGTGCCTCCAGTGCGAGACCGATGCGAAGGCGGAGGCATCCCTGGCAATCTCGCGAGAGGCCAGCGCCCGGGTCTTGGAGGAGGCCAGGGAGGCAGATAATCGTCACGCGGCTGCCAAGGGGTGCAGGCAGGAGCTCCAGGCCTTGAACGCCTCCCTGGAGCAGCAGGTGGAGGCGCGCAGAGTTGCCTTGGCATCGATGAAGGGCGCCCTGTCCGACGAGGAGGGGATCTTGAGGCGCGAGGAAGCACTGTTGCTGGAGGCCACAGAGCGTGGCCTTGAGCTCGAGCGGTTGGAGATGAGGGAGCGCCAAGTCACCCAAGCAAAGAATGCTGTCGGCACGCGCGAGGCCAGGGCCCAGGAGGAGGTCGATCGCAGGGTGGCCGAGGCTCGCGTGGATCTTGTCGGCCGGTACGACCTGAAGCTGAAGCTCGTGGAAGCCGAAGGTGTGGGCAGGACCGCTGCCCCCAGGTCAAGGCTGGCTGAGGCGGAACAGCGCGAGAAAGCCGCCGAAGCCACCCTGATCTCGGTGCAGGACGAGCTGGCTTCCACCTGTGCCGAGCTGCTCTCCCTTCAGCAGCGGGTTGCCAACGCCGAGTCCTCACGAAGCAAAGCAGGGAGGAGGCACTTTACCGGTAGACGCTACTGCGCGAGCACGCCCCATGCTTCGGGACCTCGGGACGAAGGCCAACCAGGCGCTTGGTACCATCTATGATGAGCATGCCCCTCATCCCCACGCCGAGGAATACGCCAGCCATCTTCGCTTCTTCACTCATGTTGTGATGCGCTTGGAGACCCATGCTGAGAGGGCTCCCGAGCTTGTCGACGAAAAGAGTCGAGGCCTTCTCATGCACGCACTCTCCCGCGTCATCAGCCATCTCCTGGACACCTAGCCTGACTTCAATTTTGACGCCGCCATTGCCCTAGTGCGCGCGGTCATCCACGGCAACCTCGCCCACTGGTTGGATGATAATGTGGACGCTCTGGTTAGGGCCTTTGCTTCTGATGATGACGCGGTGGTCGTCGCGGAGGATGAGGGAGACGTAGTTGATGGCGGCGCGGCTGATGGCGGTGTGGCTGATGGCGGCGCGGCTGATGGCGGTGTAGACAGCGACAGCAGCCTGTCCGGAAGCGATTCGGGGGGCGAGGCGAGTGATATGTCCGGCTGAGCCCTTGCTCCTTTATTTTGAACCTGCACACAAAAGCTTGGGCACGGCCCCTCACGATGTAAGAGCATTTTGGGGAGGGCAAGCCCCTCATGTAAATAGACTACCATTCCTTAGACTAGGCTTAAAGGTGGCTTTTGGGTGCTCGCGACTCCCCTTGCGGGCTTGATGTCATAACTTACTTTGCTTTAGCCGGGCTTCAAACTGGTTCAGCGGTTGTGGACGTGCATTCCTTCTAAGAGGAGCTCCTCACGAGCTCACGACGTTTTGGTTTCCTGAGAGGTCCGCCTGTCCACCCGAGAGGGCCTCGCGAGAAGCGAGCGCCAGTAATGGCGAGATGCGCGCCTAGTGCGCGTGCGCCACTGCCAGCCCCCGCTCGTGAGGTTTTCGAAAGGGGGGAAGATAGCGGTCGTAAATCTCAAACAAAACACGAATCCAGAAACTCACGAAATCAACGCGAACAAGAAAGGATGCCCCCCGCGATTGCTAATGGAAATGCAAGTTCAAATTCAAGATTGAAAGTTGCATGTCTGAGCTACAGAGAAGAGGTCGAACGCAAATGGCTGTGTCCGGCACTTAGCTAGTCTTCTTGTCTTCGAGTCTTCTCACCACCACGGAGCTAAGTGCTTTCACAGGCCGTGAGCATAGTCATTGGGGGACAGTGTCGACGGCCAGCGCGGAGCATGGTGCTTCCACTAGGACGTGCGCGGGAGCCCCCGATGCCCGAGGGTGGCACCCGGAGACTCCGGGGAGTGTACAGCCCCACTCATTATTATGAGAGTGTCACGAGCGGAGACCCTCACAGGCGTGAGCCTTACTTCATATCGCCAGACGAGGACCCCGCCTTGCGCCACCCTCGACCACTGTTGGGGCGTCCGGAAACTAGGACGATGCCAAGGGGCAAAGGGGACGCCAGCGGCACCCTCGGCGACCATGGGCCCTTTGCGAGGGGAAGGCTCACCGGTGCCTCCCCGGCAGAGGACCTACCTCTGGGTGACGCCTTGCTCCATTCGATGCGGGGAGGGGCCTTGCTCCCCCCCCTTCAGCCCCCAATGCGCTTCCCCTGGTGGAAGGGGGGCCGCCGTGGTGGAGCCGTCGTCCACCGCTGCGACCTGATTCAATTGCGACCCATGGTTAGCATAAGCCTGCTCCCGAGAGATCAGTGGTACCAAGTAGCTGTTGTCGCTGGCGTGGTTGGCGAGGCTCCCAGGTAGCTCCTGGAAGGCCTTAGCTTCCAGCGTCTCCTCTTCCCAGCCCGGCTCAAGGAATGAACTGGGGTCATCTTCCGGTGTGTACTCCTGGTCCATCATGCGGGGCACATAGGCCTCTAGGGCCGTCGCCCCGGAAACCTCGCCGAGGTGCCCCACGCTCCATGTCGCTTGGCTCAGCACGCCAGGATGGTAGGGCGGTATCCCGCCGGGACCGTGGGTGGCACTGCTTACGCCTGCGCCCATTGGGGGAGGCACAGGTATGGTTGGGTGTCCAGCACTGCTGGTTGCGCTGATGCCGACGAAACCTCCTGGTGAACCCGGGGGCGCGCGGGCGCGACGAGACCCATTGTGCGATCTGGCCGCAGCCTGAGGCGTAAGCAAGGAGCAGAAAGGCGGTGTACCCCTGGCTGCGGCATCCAACAGCTCGGCAACTCGCTCCAGCAATGCATCCCGGCCGCTCTCCATCAGTCGGCATCGCAGCAGCTCCCGCACCACTATGAGCGCGGCCCTCATGTTCTCTTGTTCCCATCGGGAGTGTGGCACCGTCGCCGCGGTGTTGCTTGAGGCCCTTGCGGCAGCCCGCGCACACCGCGGCGTAAGGGTGGAAGGCGTCGGGCCACGCCGCCTGTGCCCCATGGCGTTTGGCGGTGCGCGTGCCACCTGGAGCGCGGAGTTGAGGTCTTCTTGGACGGACAATGCTGCCCGGGCTGGCCAGGCTGTCCAGCGATTGGCGTAGGCCCTCGGGTCGCCGCACATCAGTGCTGCAGAGTGTTAGCGGGTCTGCTGATGGAAGAGAGGCTTCGGCGCACCCCTACCTGGCGCACCAAATGTCGGATTTCGGGTTCCGGCAAAACCCTTGGGGTTCGAACACTGGGGTGCGCACGAAGATCTCTCCTCCCCAAGCTCTCACCCTCACCACGATCTCAAGGCTCAGCGCGTCGAACTCGCAGAACAAAGGGACACAAGATTTATACTGGTTCGGGCTACCGATGTGGTGTAATACCCTACTCCCGTCTGGTGTGGTGGATTGCCTCTTGGGCTGAGGATGAATAGTTACAAGGGAAGAACAGCCTCCTAAGGAGAGGTGCTCTTGTGCTTGGTGAGTTTGTGTGGTTGCCTTGGTGGAATGGATCCGGTCTCAGATCCCCCCCCCCCTGCGATGGTGGCTAGTCCTATATATACAGGCATGTGTCCTCTTCCCAAATATTAGGTGGGAAGGGATCCCACAACAGCCAATTTGAAGGGAGACAACTAGTACAAGTTATCCTGACAAAAGATGGTCTTCGCCTGTCAAAGGCTCTGGTGATGACGCCGTCTTGGGCTCCACGGTGACCTCCGTCTTGCCGTCCTGCTTGCCTTGGTCTTGTTGCACCGATATGGAAACCTTTGCTTGACGCCTCAGGACTCCGCGCCTGCACTTGCCTCTTTAGCACCAAAGAGGAAACGAGGACACTACGCACGCTAGCGCCCTCCTGATGACCGCCTGGCCCTGGTCGTCATGGCTTGCATCACAGGAACCTTGCGAGGCACCCCTTTCCTTGATCTCTCCGCCCCTCGCGAGCCAACATGGTGAGGCCGCCCCCGAGGAGGTCTTGCGTCGTCCGCCTCACGAGGCTTGGCCCCTCGCAAGGGTCTTGAGTGTTTTGCCGGTGAAGATGGGCCGTACAGGGACACTGGTGGAGCCACGCCGTGGGCCGCAGGAAGGCAAGTCTGGGGACCCCCGTTCCCAGGACATCGACAGTAGCCCCCGGGCCCAAGGCGCGCTCGGACTTGGCTTCGAGGCGAAGCCAATGGGCAAGTGTGGAGCGCCGCGGGCCCCAACAGCCTGTGGCCTTGTTTGACGCGTGGCGGTCGATTGGACGTGGGCGTCTCCGCTTCCCCATGCAGCCTTGATATCCGCCTGGCTAGGCGGCCACCGTGACTTAAATAGTTATCCCACTAATGCTAGTGACGCGCCCCTCCAACTCTCATGCCTTTTCCAAAAAAATAACCTCCTCTTCCGATCTATCCCGAGCTCATCCCTCCTCGTTGCCATGGCGCCCAGGCGAATGGAGAAGGAAAAGAAGAAGTCTCGGTCTTCAGCCGGGCCGCCCCCGGCCATTGAACCCGCCGTTGGTCGGTCACTGGTGCTCAACCAGGAAGCCATGGACAAGGTTCGCTCTGCACTCGCCGCTGAATTCAACAAATGGGGGAGGACGGCGGCCTGGCCCGCATCTCACGCCTTCGTTGATAGGACAGCCACCGAGGTCCCATTCTTCATCGACGTCCTGTGGGCTGGCCTGGTTCCTCCTTTCTCTGCCTTCTTCAATGCTGTGCTCTCCCACTATCAGATCCATATGTTGCACTTGGATCCCCAATCAGTCTCCCTTCTTGTCGTCTTCGCTTTTGTCTACGAGGCCATGGTGGGCATTCCCCCTTCCGTGGCCCTACTGCGCCATTTCTTCTCGCTACACCTAACCAGCCCTCGGCAGTGCTCGGGATGCTTGAGCTTCCAGGCCATGGCTGCGATGGCTGGCTTAGGGATTGATTTTGAGCATCCATCATCCACAAGCGAGTTTCGGGCACGGTGGGTGTATATGGACGTCGGTGTGCTCAGCCCTTTTCTCTCGCTCCCCTCGGTGCCTGCTGTTCCCAGCTCCGGCTGGGGCCATGAGAAGCTTGCTGACCCCCGCCTTGCCTTCGTCTGGCTCCGGTTGAAGAGGCTGAAAGATCTCGGTGTGACTACGCCCATGGTGATGAAGGAGTTCCTCCGACGCCGCGTCACCCTACTCCAGCGCCATTCCCGGCCGATGTGGGCCTTATCCAGCGGCCAGGATCGCATGAGGCTTCAGGAAGCGGGGCTTCCGCTCGAGGCATGGAAAACGGTGCTCGAGGTCTTGACGGGCGACCCCTCGCCAGATCACATGTCGTGGGAGGGCTATCTTTTGTACTACTGCTCAAACAGGGTGGAGTTCGCAGGGTAGATGCCCTTGTTCGACGAATGGGGGCTGCGTCCAGTCGGCCTTGAAGGGCCCTGCGAGAACCCTGTTCCCATGGTCCCCCTCCTTGCCGCCAGCGTCGAGCTGGCCCCAAGAGTGGACGCACGAGGGCGAGCACCGATGGAGGCTGGAGGCACGGGTGCTGAGGCGTTGACTCCACTCTAGGCTCCTACGGTGCCATCCTCGGGAGCCCATGACTCTTGCCTGGGGGTGATAGCTGAGGAGGCGACGCGGTCTGCTGCTCCTGAGGCCGAAGCTTCTGAGGTCTCAGCGGGCCATCATGAGGCGGTGCTCGAGGGCTCTCCTCAGCCCAGCACTCCCGAGTTCATCTCCTCGGGAGCCTCACCAATCGTGCCTCGCGCTGGTTGTCGCGTCCAATGCTATGACCGACTCCATCTGGACTTCGATGCGCTCCGCAAGAGGAAAGGGTCCCCTAGCTGCAGCAGTGATGCCTTCCGGCCGTTGAAGCAGAGGAAGTATATCGCCATAGACGAGTGAGTACCTTATCTTTGTGATTTCTCGAGTGCCCTTCATTGCACACGCAAATAAAACTGTATGCCCTTCATCGCACACACAAATAAAATCGGAACCGTGTTTGATGCACACGCAAATAAAACTGGAACCGTGTTTGATGCATCCGTCATCGCAAACATTTTACACATTTCTGACGATTTTCATACAGCATCGTTTGCGATTATTGCATCGCACCCAGTTTCTCGAAGGGTCTCTGATCGTAGTGTCATGTTAGCAGCATCCTGAAGTAGTGGGTGAACCTCGGTTGGGGGGCATGCATTCATAGCTTAGGATTCCCTTCATGGCGACACGAGGGGGGTGGGGGGCTCCTAGCTACTTCGAACTTTGCTAGGTGAACCTCGGTTGGGGTGAGGGGGCATGCATTCATAGCTTAGGACTCCCTTCGTGCTGACACGAGGGGGGCTGCTAGCTACTTCGCACTTTTCTAGGTGAACCTCGGTCGGGGGGCATGCATTCATAGCTTAGGATTCCCTTCGTGCCGACGCGAGGGAGGGGTGGCTGCTAGCTACTTCGCACTTTGCTAGGGTGAGCCTCGGTTGGGGGGCATGCATTCATAGCTTAGGCTTCCCTTCATGTCGACATGAGGGAGGGGGCTGCAAGCTACTTCAGACTTTGCTAGGTGAACCTCGATTGGGGGGCATGCATTCATAGCTTAGGAATCCCTTTGTGCCAACACGAGGGAGGGGGGCTGCTAGCTACTTTGCACTTTGCTAGGTGAACCTCGGTTGGGGGCATGCATTCATAGCTTAGGATTATCTTCGTGTCGACACGAGGGAGGGGGCTGCTAGCTACTTTGCACTTTGCTAGGGTGAACCTTGGTTGGGGGGCATGCATTCATAGCTTAGGATTTCCTTCGTGCCGACACGAGGGAGGGGGGGCTGCTAGCTACTTCGCACTTTGCTAGGGTGAACCTCGGTTGGGGGGGCATGCATTCATAGCTTAGGATTCCCTTCGTGCCGACATGAGGTAGGTGGCTGCTAGCTACTTCACACTTTGCTAGGTGAAGGAACCTCGGTTGGAGGGCATGCATTCATAGCTTAAGATTCGCTTCGTTCCGACACGAGGGACGAGGGGGGCTGCTAGCTACTTCGCACTTTGCTAGGTGAACCTCGGTTGGGGGGAGGGGGCATGCATTCATAGCTTAGGATTCCCTTCTTGCCGACATCAGGGGGTGGGGGCAAGCAATACAGTGCGCTTTGCGAGAGAGGTGCCACATCGAAGTTGCATTTGGTATTTGAAAATCGAACCACCCTTTTGATACATAAATTTGATCCACATGCAAGTGTGTTCGTGTTCTGACCCTCTCCCGCGTCATTTTTTGCCAAATTTAAAAACATTAGATAAGTCGGATGATGCAACAGACACGGTACACTCAAACTAACCGTGTGCTACGCCGGTGCACCTGTCACGCACACATCCGCACAGTACATTGGGCTCCATGAGGCTCCCCCTCTCAAAAATATCTGACCGCCTCGAGGGTTTTTCTGTTTCATAACACACAGTTGTTATCTCCGGACCGTGTGCGATGTTTCTTGTTCCAAATCCTGCATGCATCCCTAGAAAATATTTGCCCGCCTCGAGGGTTTTTCTGTTTCATAACACAGGTTGTTATCTCCGGACCGTGTGCAATGCACTATCATCAAAATTTTCAATAGCCCGGCATTTCAATCCCGCGTTTGACTCCCGCGTAGTAAAATTTTCAGTACCCGCGTCATTTACTCAAACACCTCGCCCCCCCTCCACACACACACACACACACACCAAAACCTCCTCAGGCATGCGCGCACACACACACCCCATCCCTCGCTCGAAACCCTAGAAAGGTCCCCGCCGCCGCCGCAAGGCCTCCATTGGCAACATCTGCCGGTTTGCCTGTGCAGCTTACCCACCGATCTCCATACCCAGGCCGCCCTGAGTTTCTTAGATGACGCCTGCCAAATGCCCCCTTTCCCATAGATCCACATCCCCATCCCCATCCCCATCACCCACTCCAGAGCATCGTAGCCTAAGCCCGGTTATGCTTCTCATGGAGCTTGAGGAGCGACTGGCCCAAAAGAGGTGTATAGTGTTCTCTTCGTCCGACGTCGCCGAGGAAGCTGACGACCATTACTGGCGGCAGTCACTCAAGCAGAAGGCTAGAGTATGCAGGCATGTCTCGTCCATCGGCTACGACATCGAGGTCATGGACAACGATGGTCTGAGGCGGGCTATGTCACAGGTTAAGTGGCCCACCCCCAACTGCTCGGGTTCAACCGCCGTCAATCTCATCCATGGCCCCACCACTGATCTCCTCTCGCTCACTGTCAACAATTTGCCATTCTACATCGCCATCGAGGCCCTTTTGTCATTTCTGAACGACACGTTCTGTGACGTTGGCTTGGGATCTACAGCTTCCAAGTCAGACCTCATCGACGGCGACAACGAGGAGGGCACCCTCTTCGACTCTTCCAAGGGGAAAGAGCCCATCTGCTCTTCCAAGGGGAAAGCGCCCATCTGCGACATCAGGGAGGGCACCCTACAGTCGTGCTCTTCCAAGGGGAAGAAGCCCATCTGCGACAACATGGAGCGCATCCAGGGTCCGTGCTCTTCCCATGGGAACGAGCCCATATGTGACAAGTGAGGAAACCCATGATTTGTTTTGTCGTGCCTCTTCCTAGGGGGAAACCAATGATTTGTTTTGTCGAGTCCCTTTTGTAGTGTAGTGAGAATATGTCCAGTTTTAATTGCTATCTGGTTGTTTGTAGTATGCCTTGTTTATTTCAATTGTTCACAATGTGATGCTCTATATGTGCAATTATTTACTATGCAGTACATTTCATCAGTCCAGTCTTAAACATACCGATAGGAATGCATATATTTTCTTGTTGTTAAGCCTGTTATAGCTAGCATATGCCTCTTTTAAAGTTTTTTGATTGTTCGGTTGTTTGTAGTTAGCATATGTCCAGTTTCAAATGCTATCTTTGGTTGTTCGTAGTATGCCTTGTTTATTCCAGTTATTCACAACATGATGTTCTATATGTGCATGTATGAACTGTTGTGCTTAACATGCTTCTCGATGTACCTACACAGGACAATTTTGGGAACGACTGTTGTTTTCCATCGAGGTTAGTTTCATCCCATGGCTTATATCTTCTCACTGTTCAGGATATCGGTAGCTGGTACTATATAGGCTGGCGGCTGATAAGGGACTAATTGGGGAATCGGACTTTTAACTGAATATAGCTGCAACCCATTTATTGTTTGGTTAACTAGGGCCATATGTAATATATCTGAGGCTACATAGCAACATGCACTATACTTAATCTCTAAATATGTAATCCTAGGCTAGATAGGAACTAGGAAGAGTGTTACATTAATGTTCTAATGATATCTAGATATACGTAGAAGAACAGCAGCAGCAACAACAACAACAACACAACGCTGTTTGGATACTCAACTTAGCTAGAGACTAGAGTTAGTTTCTAGCTCATTACTAACCCTGAACTAACTCCATCCAAAGAGTTGTTTGGATGGCAGGGTTAGATTGACAATAAATGCACTAGGAGAACTAGGTCCAATTAGCACCTCTTGGGTCGAATACTAGTTTTTTGGGTGGGTTATAGATGCAACTAGCTCAAACTAGCCCTCATGTTTACATATACTTTAGGGCTATTTGAGCCCGAACTAGCTCAAACTAACTGTAACCCCTGGATACAGTAGCAGTTAATCAGCCAATAATTTGTAAGAATGCACTAAACTCCTTTCGGCCCATAATATAAGATGTTAATTCATCTAATATGTGATGGATGTTATAAGATACTCCCTCCGTTGCTAAATATTTGTCCTTTTAATGATTTCAAATGGACTACCACATACAGATGTATATAGACATATTATAAAAGAGTGTTGTACTACATCATTCTACAATTGTTGTTTAGCTTCTAATATTAACTTGGTGCTTTTAGGTACATATGTCATTGGTAAAGATCCGCGCTTCGACCCTTTCTGCGTATGGGGCAATGAGATATCGATGAACCAGCATCAAGTGAGGAAGTTGATAAAGATTGTTAGTAAAATGGGTCCAAAGATGACAATTAAACTATTTGTTTACACTTTATCCAAGACAACGGCGAACTGCAGGATGGTAAGTAAGAACTATGCAGCCTTATTTTTGCTGCCCATAATGAGTTGTGTTAGATGACAATGTCTGAATCTTTTTCCTTTGCAGTGGTTGCCAAAGCAGTTTACTCAAGATTACCTCTCAAACTACATGATTGGTGGGCATGCAAAGGTTAAAGTATTTCTACCAGAACACAATGATTATCTAGATGTTTTCATGAAGACCATGAAGGATGGGCGGTCGGCCATCACAAGGAGTTGGACTAGAGTCGTGTGTGCCTTCTGCATGGAGGAGGGCACAATATGGGCATTCTGCTTCACCTTGTTCAGCAACCAGAATATATTTTGCCTCTTTCTTTATTGTCTTTAATAGTACAAGTATACAACTGTGGTTCATCATTCTTTATTTGGTTCTTATGTAATTCCTGAACATATGTACCTATGAATCGAATAATGCATTGGTTGTTTGAACCTGATTGATATGAACAAAGCTGTAGCATACATTCAAATTCAAATTCAAATTCAAATATGGTACAATTTGAAATAGCAGCAATTAAATTACGATGAAATTATGCTCTCTAGGTTGTTATGGCACACACGGTTGCTAAAACACAAACGTTTGCGATATACACCATAATCCGAGATGGTTCACAGAGAGGAAACGTGTGCAAGCATGCACACAGTTGCCGTTTCCAAAGCGTGTGCGATTTCATACAATATCACAAACGGTGTGGGAAAACTAAACATTTGTGTTAGTTGCCTTATCGTACACGATTCGCAACCATGAACTGTTTCTGATGAAGTATGCATTGTAAACGTTGCACCACATAATAGCGTGTGCGATAGTTGTCATGTACAACAATGTTACGATGGTCCGACGTTCCATAATCCTGTCCGACACTCGTACGACAATTAACTAATCTTCTTAACAGTGAACCGTTTGTGATGGGCCGCGCAACGTACACATTCTATAATAGTGAGTCATTTGTGATGGGTCGCGCATCGTAAATGTAGCACCACAGAATACCGAATGCGATGGCAATGCGAGTAGAAACGAGTTGGAGTATTGTAGGGTCCCTATCCCCGACGGTTTCTGGGTCATGTGGGAAGGACCCCCCTATCGCCCACACTCACTTGGTGGCGGTTCCAAATGTCGTTGCGGAAAGGGGTTAAAAACCGTTTGTTTAGGACCGATGCGCACAAGTGGATTGCTGTTATGTTTGCATTGTTTGCATATGTTTGCATGTTTAATGATTCTATTTGAGTATATGAGTATTAAATATGCAGAGGCATTTATTTTGCAATGCTAAATTATAATTTTAGTGATTTTTTACAGTAGAGAATGATAAGGTTATTGCATTGATTTATACTAACTTATCTCATGAGTTCTAGTTGAGTTTTGTGTGGATGAAGTTTTTAAGATTTAGGGAAACCGTGATATAAAAGGAATTAAGGAGACACAAAATATCAAGCTTGGGGATGCCCAAGGCATCCCTAGTTAATATTTCAAGATGTCTCAAGCATCTAAGCTTGGGGATGCCCCAGTTGGCATCCCACCTTTCTTCTTCAACAACTATCGGTCAGTTTTGGTTGAACCTAACTTTTTGCTTCTTCACATGATATGTGCTATCCTTGGAAAGTAATTTTATTTTGTTTTGCTTGTCGTTTGAATAAAATACTTACGATTTGAAATTCTTAGAAGAGTGAGTCTTCACGTAGCTACTTAATTATTTGACTACTCATTGATCTTCACTAATATCTTTTTGGAGTAGTTTGTCATGAACTCTCGTGCTTCACTTATATTATTTTGAGAGTCCTATAAATAGTATGGCAATTTTCTTACTTTATGAATTTAATCCTAATATGATGGGTATTCAAGAGCAATATAATAAAAACTTTCATAAAGAGCACTGAATATATGAGAAGTTTGATTCCTTGCATTTGTTTTGAGATATAAAGATGGTGATATTAGAGTCATGCTAATGAGTAATTTTGGGTTAGTAGAAATACTTGTGTTAAGGTTTGTCATTCCCGAAGCATGCACGTATGGTGAACCGTTATGTGATGAAGTCGGAGCATGATTTATTTTCTAATTGTTTTCCTTATGAGTGGTGGTCGGAGACAAGCAATGGTCTTTTCCTACCAATCTGTCCCCCAAGGAGCATACCTATTAGTACTTTGCTTTGATGGCTAATAAATTTTTGCAATAAGTATGTGAGTTCTTTATGACTAATGTTGAGTCCATGGATTATACCCACTCTCACCCTTCCACCATTGCTAGCCTCTCTAGTACCGCGCAACTTTTGCCGGTGCATTAAACCCACCATATACCCTTAATCAAAATAGCCACCATACCTACCTATTATGGCATCTCCATAGCCATTCTGAGATATATTGCCATGCAACTTCCACCATTCTGTTTATTATGACACATACCATCATTGTCATATTGCTTTGCATGATCATGTAGTTGGCATAGTATTTGTGGCTTGGCCACCGTTCATATTTTTTATACATGTCACTCTAGAGCATTGCATATCCCGGTACACCGCTGGAGGCATTCATATAGAGTCATATTTTGTTCTAGTATCGAGTTGTAAGTAAATAAAAGTGTGATGATCATCATTATTAGAGCATTGTCCCATGTGAGGAAGGATGATGGAAGCTAAGATTCCCTCACAAGTTGGGCTGAGACTCCGGACTAAAAAACTAAAAAGAGCCCAAAATAAAATAAAAGGAGGCCAAAGAGCTCAAACAAAAAAAGAAAAAAATGATGGGAAAAGGGAGAAGGGACAATGTTACTATCCTTTTTCGACACTTGTGCTTCAAAGTAGCACCATGTTCTTCATGATAGATAGTCTCCTATTTTATCACTTTCATATACTAGTGGGAATTTTTCATTATAAAACTTGGCTTATATATTCCAATGATGTGCTTCCTCAAATTTCCCTAGGTCTTCGTGAGCAAGTAAGTTGGATGCACACCCACTTAGTTTTCATTTTGAGCTTTCATACACTTATAGCTCTAGTGCATCCATTGCATGGCAATCCCTACTCACTTGCATCAATATCAATTGATGGGCATCTCCATAGCCCATTAATTTGCCTAGTTGATGTTAGACTTTCTTGTTTTAGTCTTCTCCTTACAACCTCCACCATACTCTATTCCACCTATAATGCTATATCCATGGCTCACACTCATGTATTGCGTGAAAGTTGAAAAAGCTTGAGAACATTAAAAGTATGAAACAATTGCTTAGCTTGTCATTGGGGTTGTGCATGATGAAATATTTTGTGTGATGAAGATAGAGCATAGCCAGACTATATGATTTTGCAGGGATAACTTTCTTTGGCCATGATATTTTGAGAAGACATGATTGCTTTATTAGTATGCTTGAAGTATTATTATTTTTATGTCAATATTAATATTTTGTTTTGAATCTTATGGATCTGAACATTCATGCCACAATAAAGAAGATTACATTGATAAATATGTTAGGTAGCATTCACACTTCATAAATTCTTTCTTTTATCATTTACATACTCGAGGACGAGCAGGAATTAAGCTTGGGGATGCTGATACGTATGTCTCCAACGTATCTATTATTTATGAAGTATTCATGCCATATTTACAACCATTTTATATGGTTTTGGTATGATTTTATTAGAAGTAACCCAGACTAACGTTGTTTTCAGCAGAAACAAAAGTTCTTGGAATGGGCTGAAAATTTACGGTGATCGTTTATGGACCAGAAGAGACCCACGGAGCACCGAAGCTGTGCCAGCAGGTGACCGAGGAGGCCACAAGCCAAGGGGCACGCCCCTATAGCTTGTGGGCCCCTCAGGCACCACCCTGACTTGTTTCCAATGCCAAGTGCCCCTATATATCTCGTAACCTCCAAAAAGAACCCTAGATCGAAAGTTCCGCTGCCGCAAGCCTATGTAGCCATGAAAAACCAATCGGGAGCCTGTTTCAGCACCCTCCTGGAGGGGGAAACCATCATCGGAGGCCATCTCCATCATCCCAGAGGCCACCATGATGAGGAGGGAGTATTTCACCCTCGGGGCTGAGTGTATGTACCAGTAGCTATGTGTTTGATCTCTCTATTGTGTTCTTGATTTGGCACGATCTTGATGTACAACGAGCTTTGTTACTATAGTTGTATTATATGGTGTTCCTCCCTCTCTACCTTCTTGTGATGAATTGAGTTTTACCTTTGAGGTTTCACTATTATTGGCTTGAATTCTATTATGGATTTGAGAACACTTGATGTATGTCTTGCGTGGGATACCCATGGTGACATTGCGATGTTCTATTGATTCACTTGATGTATGTTTTGGCACTCAACTCGTGATTCCCGAGATGACATTGGGGTAATCTATGCATAGGGGTTGATGCATGTTTTCATCCTTGTTTCTCCGGTAGAAATCTTGGGGCACTCTTTGAGGTTCTTTGTGTTGGATTGAATATTATGAATCTGAAGTTGTTTGATGCATATCTTATAATTGACCCATGGATACTTGTGATGACATTCGAGTATTTAGGTGACATTAGGGTTGATTGATGTGTATCATATGGTGTTATTTTAGGACTAACTCTAGGGTTGTTTGTGACACTTATAGGAATAGCCCAAAAGATTGATTAGAAAGAATAACTTTGAGGTGGTTTCATACCCTACAAGCAATTTCATCTTATGTTCTCCGCGATAGGAACTTTGGAGTGACTCTTTGTCGCACGTTGAGGGATTTCCATATGATTTAATTATGTTATCATTGTTGAGAGACTTTGCACTAGTGAAAGTATGAACCCTAGGCCTTGTTTTCAAGCATTGCAATACCGTTTTTGCTCACTTTTGTTACTAGTTACCTTACTGTTTTTATATTTTCAGATTACAAAACCAATATCTACTATCCATATTACACCTGTATCACCATCTCTTCGCCGAACTAGTGCACCCATACAATTTACCATTGTATTGGGTGTGTTGGGGACACAAGAGACTCTTTGTTATTTCGATGTAAGGTTGTTTGAGAGAGACCATCTTCATCCTACGCCTCCCACAGATTGATAAACCTTACGTCATCCACTTGAGGGAAAATTGCTACTGTCCTACAAAACTCTATGATTGGAGGCCCAACATGAGTCTACAAGAATAAAGTTGCATAGTAGACATCAAGGGTATAAGGTATAACATTTACTGAAGAGCCAATATTGCAAAGACCAAAATAAGATGTGCTGCCGAAGGCACAAGGCACTACAGATTTACCGGTGTCAGCGGCTTTAATACACCCTTTAACAAAACAGGTTACCTCTTCCTCCATTGTTTCGATTGGTCTTTCTTGCCTCTTCTTTTTCTGAGGTTTCACCTGAATATTGCATATATTCTTGTCTCCTTCTTCGAGGTGGCCTTTACTAAAATATTCAAGTTGCGCCCTCCTTACTGGGTAAGGCAATACTGGCTTGGGCTCATAGTCGTCTTCCTTGGGAGCAATTAACGTTTCCACCATCGAGGTCTCAATCATGACCTCTTCCTCGGGGTCCTCACCAGCGTAGTTTTTCCATTTCCTTCTTGAAAATTCCATATGCTCTGCATAACTTTGAACAAACCTCAAAACAATGTCAGGGTCAAGGTATAGCTCTTTACTTAGGCGATCAACTTTCCCTGACTTTAAATAGGCCTTTGTGCAATCAAAATTTATTTCTACTTTACCCTCTTCTTCATCTTCATCACTCCCTCAAGCTTCGTAATTGGCAAGCTTACCTTCTAGTAACTCTTGAGCTTCAAGTACTTTGCTAGTAATAAAAGAGTCCGGAGAAGCTGAATCTAACTCCTCTTTTGAGCCAGACTGCAGTCCTCCATAAAAAGCTTAAGTACTAGCCATTCTTGGAGTTTTTGATGAGGGCAATCATTTAATAAAACTGTATACCTTTGATACGCTTTTACTAGACTTTCTCCTGGCCTCCGCCTGAAGTTAAGAATTCTCCTCCTTGCTTTATAAGATTTCATTTTTGGGTAAAAACCAACAAGAAGAAGTGCACGAACGCCGTAAAATCCCACTAAGCCTACGAAGTAGGCATAAAAATACTAACAAAAGAATCACATGATTTGGACTCGTCAGTCTCAAAGATCCTTCTTTGGTGTGTTCAGCAAGAGACAAAGGACTGTTGCGAGGAGTTGTTCCTTTGGATCGAAAATCACGGAGACCCTACACCGGCGGGAGGATGATGCATGCACCACCGGTGCCCTCTCCCTCGCCCGCTGCCTCTTGCGGCGTGCGACACGCGCAATCGATTTGGACGTCTGCATCTACGGCTGCGCGAGCATGAACACCCACTGATGAAGAGGAGGAGTAGGCGCTGAAGAGGTTGGAGAGGGCCTCAGGGCACAACAGGGAAGCGCGCGAAGGTGCGTAGTGTGTGATGGGCCGACACCGATGTTCGTGCTATGTCGCCGAGCGCAAGGGGCAGAGTGGAGCTCGAGCTACCCCCTAATGTCTACTACACAACCTTCTACTTGTAGACTTTGTTGGGCCTCCAAGTGCAGAGTTTTGTAGGACAATAACAAATTTCCCTCAAGTGTATGACCTAAAGTTTATCAATACGCAAGAGGTGTAGGATGAACATGATTTTCTCTCAAACAACCCTGTAATCAAATACAAGTAATCCCCTGTGTCCCCAACACACCCAATACAATTGTCAGTTGTATATGTGCACTAGTTCAACGAAGAGATGATAATACATGTGTAATATGGATGGTATAAATGGCTCTTATATTGGCTCTTTCTGATGTTATGATAAATTGCAATTGCCTCAATGACTGAGATTATAGTTTGTTGGTTCTCAATAAAGTTTCTGATTCATACTTGAAATTGTGAATGAATTGTTACTTTAGCATAAGAGATCATATGACAATATATACATATGTTGCTATTATAAGAATGATCATGATGCTCTCATGTCCATATTTTATTTTTATTGACACCTCTATCTCTAAACATGTGCACATATTTTTCGATATCAGCTTCCGCTTGAGGACAAGCGAGGTCTAAGCTTGGGGGAGTTGATACGTCCATTTTGCATCATGCTTTTATATCGATATTTATTGCATTATGGGCTTTTATTACACAATATGTCACAATACTTATGCATATTCTCTCTTAGTATACAAGGTTTACATGAAGAGGGAGAATGCCGGCAGCTGGAATTCTGGGTTGGAAAAGGAGAAAATATTAGAGACCTATTCTGCACAACTCCAAAAGTCCTGATACTTCACGAGAGCAAGTTTCAGAATATATAAAAAAATATTGGGCGAAAGAAGTACCAGAGGGGGGCCACCCACCATCCACAAGGGTGGGGGCGCTCCCTACCCCCTGGGCGCGCCCCTGCCTCATGGGCCCCCTGGCAGCCCTCTGATGCCCATCTTTGGCTATATTTAGTCTTTCGTCGAGGAAAAAATCATAAGCTAGCTCACGGGATGAAACTCCGCCGCCACGAGGCGAAACCTTGGCGGAACCAGTATTGGCCTCCGACGGAGCTGTTCTGAGGGGGAAACTTCCCTCCCGGAGGGGGAAATCATCACCCTCGGTCCTCTCACTGGGAGGGGGTCAATCTCCATCAACATCTTCACCAGCACCATCTCATCTCAAACCCTAGTCATCTCTTGTATCCAATCTTTGTCCCGAAGCCTCAGATTGGTACCTGTGGGTTGCTAGTAGTGTTGATTACTATTTGTAGTTGATGCTAGTTGGTTTATTCGGTGGAAGATCATATGTTCATATCCTTTATGCATATTAATACCCCTCTTATTATGAACATGAATATGATTTGTGAGTAGTTACGTTTGTTCCTAAGGACATGGGAGAAGTCTTGCTATAAGTAGTCATGTGAATTTGTTATTCGTTCGATATTTTGATGAGATGTATGTTGTCTCTCCTCTAGTGGTGTCATGTGAACGTCGACTACATGACACTTCACCATTGTTTGGCCCTAGAGGAAGGCATTGGGAAGTAATAAGTAGATGATGGGTTGCTAGAGTGACAGAAGCTTAAACCCTAGTTTATGCGTTGCTTCGTAAGGGGCTGATTTGGATCCATATGTTTCATTCTATGGTTAGGTTTACCTTAATACTTCTGTTGTAGTTGCGGATGCTTGCAATAGGGGTTAATCATAAGTGGGATGCCTGTCCAAGGAAGGACAGTACCCAAGCACGAGCCCACCCACATATCATATTATCAAAGTACAGAACGCGAATCATATGAACGTGGTGAAAACTAGCTTGACGATAATTCCCATGTGTCTTCGGGAGCGCTTTCCTTTATATAAGAGTTTGTCCAGGCTTGTCCTTTGCTACAAAAAGGATTGGGCCATCTTGTCGCACCTTATTTACTTTTTTTACTTGTTACCCGTTACAAATTACCTTATCACAAAACTATCTGTTACCGATAATTTCAATGCTTGTAGAGAATACCTTACTGAAAATTGCTTATCATTCCCTTCTGCTCCTCGTTGGGTTCGACATTCTTACTTATCGAAAGGACTGTTATAGATCCCCTATACTTGTAGGTCATCAAGACTCTTTTCTGGTGCCGTTGCCGGGGAGTGAATCGTCTTTGGTAGGTGGAATTTGTTAAGGAAAATTTTATATAGTGTGCTGAAATTTACTGTCACTTGTTACTATGGAACATAATCCTTTGAGGGGCTTGTTCGGGGTATCTTCACCCTGACTAGTAGAGCAAAGAGTTGCTCCTCAACCTACTGAAAATGTTTACTTTGAAATTCCTTCGGGTATGATAAGAAACTGCTAGCTAATCCTTTCACAGGTGATGAAACATTACATCCTGATTTGCACCTAATCTATGTGGATGAAGTTTGTGGATTATTTAAGCTTGCAGGTATACCCAAGGATTTTATCAAGAAGAAGGTATTCCCTTTATATTTGAAGGGAAAGGCATTGACATGGTTTAGGCTATGTGATGATATGGGATCATGGAACTACAACCGATTGAAATTGGAATTTCATCAGAAGTTTTATCCTATGCATCTTGTTCATCGTGATCGTAATTATATATATAATTTTTGGCCTTGCTAAGGAGAAAGCATCGCTCAAGCTTGGGGGAGGCTTAAGTCAATGTTATATTCATGCCCCAATCATGAGCTCTCAAGAGAAATTATTATTAAAAAAAATTTGATCATCTTTCTCTGGATAATCGCTCCATGCTCGATACTTCTTGTAGTGGCTCTTTTATGATGAAGACTATTGAATTCAAATGGGATTTATTGGAAAGAATTAGATGCAACTCTGAAGATTGGGATCTCGATGAAGGTAAGGAGTCAGGTATAACCCCCAAAGTTTGATTGTGTTAAATCTTTTATGGATACCGATGCTTTCCGTGAATTTAGCACTAAATATGGACTTGACTCTGAGATAGTAGCTTCTTTCTGTGAATCCTTTGCTACTCATGTTGATCTCCCTAAGGAGAAGTGGTTTAAATATAATCCTCCCACTGAAGTAAAAGTAGTCGCACCTATTAAAGTTGAAGAAAACACTATCACTTATAATGATCATGTTGTTCCTACTACTTATATTGAGAAACCACCTTTTCCTGTTAGGATAAAGGATCACCCTAAAGCTTCAACTGTGGTTCGTAAGAGTAATACTAGAACACCTACTCCCTCTGAGCAAATTAAAGTTGAACCTAGTGTTGCTATTGTTAAAGATCTCTTGGCTGATAATATTGATGGGCATGTTATTTACTTGTGTGATGAATCTGCTAGAATTGCCAGACCCGATACTAAAAATAAACATAGACCTGTTGTAAGGCATGCATGCTATTTCTGTTAAAATAGGAGATCATTGCTATCATGGCCTATGTGATATTGGTGCTAGTGCAAGTGCAATACATCATTCCTTATACAAAGAAATTATGCATTATATTGCCCCTGCTGAGATAGAGGAAATTGATGTCACAATTAAGCTTGCCAATAGAGACACTATTTCACCAGTTAGGATTGTTAGAGATGTTGAAGTCTTGTGTGGGAAAGTTAAATATCCCGCTGATTTTCTTGTTCTTGGTTCCCCACAAGATAACTTTTGTACCATTATAGTTGGTAGACCCTTCTTGAATACTGTTAATGCTAAGATAGACTGCAATAAGGATATTGTTTCTGTTGGTTTAGGGGATATGTCTCATGAATTTAACTTTGCTAAATTTTGTAGACAGCCCCACGATAAAGAATTACTTAGTAAAGATGAAATTATTGGTCTTGCTTCTATTGTCGTGCCTCCTAGTGATCCCTTAGAACAATATTTGCTAGACCATGAAAATGATATGTTTATGAACGAAAGAAGGGAAATAGATGAAGTATTCTTTAAACAGAGACCTATTTTGAAAAACAACTTGCCTGTTGAAATCCTAGGGGATCCTCCTCCACCCAAGGGTGATCCAGTGTTTCAGCTTAAACCTTTACCTGGTACTCTTAAATATGCTTATCTTGATGAGAAAGAGATATATCCTGTTATTATTAGTGCTAACCTTTCAGAGCATGAAGAGAAGAAATTATTGAAAACTCTGAAGAAGCATCGTGCTGCTATTGGATATACTCTTGATGATCTTAAGGGCATTAGTCCCACTCTATGCCAGCACAAAATAAAATTGGAGAAAGACGCGAAACCGGTTGTTGATCACCAACGACGGTTAAATCCTAAGATGAAAGAAGTGGTAAGAAAAGAAATACTAAAGTTTCTGGAGGCAGGTATAATTTATCCCGTTGCTGATAGTCAGTGGGTAAGTCATGTCCATTGTGTCCCTAAGAAGGGAGGTATTACTGTTGTTCCTAATGATAAAGATGAACTGATCCCACAAAGAATTGTTATAGGTTATAGAATGGTAATTGATTTCTGCAAATTAAATAAAGCTACTAAAAGGATCATTATCCTTTACCTTTTATTGATCAAATTCTAGAAAGATTATCCAAACATACACATTTTTGCTTTCTAGATGGTTATTCTGGTTTCTCTCAAATACTTGTGTCAAAAGAGGATCAAGAAAAGACAACTTTTACTTGACCTTTTGGTACTTTTGCTTATAGATGTATGCCTTTTGGTTTATGCAATGCACCCGCTACCTTTCAAAGATGCATGACTGCTATATTCTCTAACTTTTGTGAAAAGATTGTTGAGGTTTTAATGGATGATTTCTCCGTATATGGAACTTATTTTGATGATTGCTTAAGCAACCTTGATCGAGTTTTGCAGAGATGTGAAGAAACTAATCTTGTCCTGAATTGGGAGAAGTGTCACTTTATGGTTAATGAAGGTATTGTCTTGGGGCATAAAATTTCTGAAAGAGGTATTGAAGTTGCTAAGGTTGATGCTATTGAAAAGATGTCGTGTCCTAAGGACATTAAAGGTATAAGGAGTTTCCTTGGTCATGCTGGTTTTTATAGGAGGTTCATTAAGGACTTCTCTAAAATTTCTAGGCCTCTGACTAATCTCTTACAAAAAGATGTTCCTTTTGTCTTTGATGATGATTGTGTAGAAGCATTTGAAATACTTAAGAAAGCTTTAATTTCGGAACCTATTGTTCAGCCACCTGATTGGAATTTACCATTTGATTATGTGTGATGCTAGTGATTATGTTGTAGGGGCTGTTCTAGGACAAAGAGTTGATAAGAAATTAAATGGTATCCAATATGCTAGTAAGACTCTGGACAGTGCCCAAAGAAATTATGCTACCACCGAAAAGGAATTTTTAGCAGTTGTATTTGCTTGTGATAAATTTAGACCTTATATTGTTGATTCTAAAGTGATTGTTCACGCTAATCATGCTGCTATTAAATATCTTATGGAAAAGAAAGATGCTAAACCTAGACTTATTAGATGGGTTCTCTTGCTACAAGAATTTGATTTGCATATTGTTGATAGAAAGGGAGCTAAGAACCCCATTGCAGACAACTTGTCTAGGTTAGAAAATGTTCTTGATGACCCACTACCTATTGATGATATGTTTCCTGATGAACAACTAGCTGTCATAAATGATTCTCGTACTGCTCCATGGTATGCTGATTATGCTAATTATATTGTTGCTAAATTTGTACCACCTAGTTTCACATACCAGCAAAAGAAAATTTTCTTCTATTATTTAAGACATTACTTCTAGGATGACCCACACCTTTATAAAGAAGAAGTAGATGGTGTTATTAGATGTTGTGTACCTGAGCATGAACAGGAACAGATCCTACACAAGTGTCATTCCGAGGCATATGGAGGACACCACGCTGGAGATAGAACTGCACATAAGGTATTCCGAGGCATATGGAGGACACCACTCTCGTCAAAGATGCCTGTAAGTTTGTCTTGTCATGTGATGAATGTCAAAGAATTGGTAATATTAGTAGACGTCAAGAAATGCCTATGAATTATTCACTTGTTATTGAACCATTTGATGTTTGGGGCTTTGATTATATGGGACAGTTTCCTTCCTCTAATGGGTATACACATATTTTAGTTGTTGTTGATTACGTTACTAAGTGGGTAGAAGCTATTCCAACTAGTAGTGCTGATCATAACACCTCTATTAAGATGCTTAAAGAAGTTATTTTTCCGAGGTTTGGAGTCCCTAGATACTTAATGACTGATGGTGGTTCGCATTTTATTCATGGTGCTTTCCGTAAAATGCTTGCTAAGTATGATGTTAATCATAGAATTGCATCTCCATATCACCCATAGTCAAGTGGTCAAGTAGAACTGAGTAATAGAGAGCTTAAATTAATTTTTCAAAAGACTGTTAATAGATCTAGAAAGAATTGGTCCAAGAAACTTGATGATGCATTATGGGCTTATAAAACTGCATATAAGAATCCTATGGGTATGTCTCTGTATAAAATGGTTTATGGAAAAGCATGTCACTTACCTCTTGAACTAGAACATAAGGCATACTGGGCCATTAAAGAGCTCAATTATGATTTCAAACTTGCCGGTGAGAAGAGGCTTTTTGACATTAGCTTACTTGATGAATGGAGAACCCAGGCTTATGAGAATGCCAAACTGTTTAAAGAAAAGGTTAAGAGATGGCATGACAAAAGGATACAAAAACGTGAGTTAATGTAGGTGATTATGTATTATTATACAACTCTTGTTTAAGGTTTTTTGCAGGCAAACTTCCCTCTAAATGGGAAGGCCCTTACATTATCGAGGAGGTCTATCGTTCCGGTGCCATAAAAAATCAACAACTTCGAAGGAACAAATCCGAGGGTGGAGAACTATCAAAGAATCAAACATTATATCTCAGGTAATCCTATAAATGTTGAAACTAATGTTATTGAAATCATAACCCCAGAGGAATACATAAGGAACACTTTCCAGAATGTTTCAAACTCCAAAAAGGAAGAGGTATGTGGTACGGTAAGTAAAGCGACTCCAAAACAGTTCTAATAGCAATTTTTCTCCGTTTTGGAATATTTAAGAAAATAGGAAAATAAGAAGCAGTCCGGGCAGGACACGAGGCTTCCACGAGGGTGGAGGGTGCGCCCTACCCCCCTGGGCATGCCCCTTGCCTCGTGGGCACCTCGTGTGCTCTTCGAACTCTGTTTTCTTGCACGATACTCCTTATGGTCAGTAAAAATTCATTATATAATCTCCCAAAGGTTTTGGCCACCGTATCACGCAAATATCTTCTGTCTTTGTTTCAAGCTGTTTTTCTGACAGATCCAGATTGCCATGGCATCTTCAAGTGCCCCCAAGGACAAGTTCTTCAATAAGGTCATCAACCCCTATCTCGCGGAGGTGCTGCAACACCCTCAAACCATTGAGATGCGTGAGGGTTTGTGCTACTGTAGCGACCCGACCTCAAACGGTCAAGTCTCTGTGCTTCAGTGTCATCCCTGGATCGGTAATGCTGACACACACAGTACTTGAGGATTTATAATAGAGTAGCAATCACACACTTATTACATCGAATGTCTCCAAAGAGAACTTATTACAATAAATATGGCTTAAGGCCATCTAATACGATAACAGCGGAAGGCTTGGAAGATAAAGTGAGTCCATCAACTCCAACAGAATAGCTGAGCTGCACGGCAACGACCTAACGAACCTTACTCCTCGTCTGAAAAGTTTGTAACATAATACGTTGCAGCCCGAAAACGGGTCAACACATGGAATATGCTGGCAAAATAACACAGTAGAGCAGGAACGGAATAATGCTATCACTACATGCATATTTGGCTGGTGGAAAGCTCTATGGTTATAGTTTTGCGAAAAGCCAATTTTTCCCTACAACAAAGGAATAGATTTTAATTTAACTATCATGGTAGTTGAAACATCATTGAGAAGGTTCCTCCAACTTAATCCCAATTAAGGTGATTAACAACCCAACAATATTATTTTTAGGGTGATGAGATACTTAAGATACTCCAAGTACTAGATACTCAAGATTGTCCATAACCGGGGACACGGCTAACCATGATTAGTTTATACACTCTGGAGAGGTTTGCGCACTTTTCCCCACAAGACTCGATCTCCTCAATTGGTTTTCTCGCACTACAGGGTGTTTGAGAAACGGATGACCGAGACACAGTCTTTCAGAAACATTAACTCTCTACTCCGGGCAGACCATACCAAACCTACAAACCCACTACCTGCTGATCCACCTCTTCAAGAGCTTCACGTAACTTACTCAACTATGCTAGAGCCCATAATAGCTTGTGGATGCACACGTAAGTTTCTAGCATGAATAATCTTAGTTCCCTTTGAGCCTGGGTAGCGGTCCATAGGAAGATCACAGGGGTACTCTGAGATTTCCAAAAATACAGGCAGCACTGGGTACTATAGGTGCCTCAGTCCACCCAGATGTGTATTTAAGTTGCCACCTTAATTTGAACCATTAATTAACAATCTCACATCTGTCATGGATTTCACTCACCCAAACCACGTCTACGAGCATAGCATAGCAATATAAGCAACGCGTATAAGTAACTCCCAGGGGTTTGAATATAACAGGGTAATAGGTTCTGCCTCATCAGCTACTTCCCAACCCACATGTTAATGACATCCTAACCATGCAATGTTTGAGGATTGGAACTAATGCATAAAACTGGGTGATAAAGGGGTATGATCAAAGTGTTACTTGCCTTGCTGATGATCCGCGTAACCTAGAGACTCCAAATAACACGCTTCGCACTCCGCGAATTCTATCGTAAACAAACAATAACTTACATAAGCAATCAAGCTAAGAAACACGGGTAAATCTCAAATAAGAAGATCTAACCAGAAAGTTCAACTTAAGAACTCCGGTTTGCAAAAAGAATCAAATCAAACGGAGCAACGAAACTCAAACGGCGAAAGAAACAAGATCCGTTTACTAATCTGGACCTAGGTCAAATTTTACAGTAGCAAAAACTTGTGCAAGTTGGTTAAGCGGAAAGAAGGTCTCGAGACGAAGATCTAGGCGCTTGAATCGCCTGATTCCGATTAACGAGCGAAAAGATAAACTAGAACGAAAATCAGATCAGAAATCGCGATCAGAAATAATCGCGGAATAATCCGATAAAAGGAAACTGACGAACAAGCTAACGAACGAGCGTTCATTGTCTATAACTAACGGGTGAAAACTGTTCGTTAAAACGAACGTCCGGACGAACGTCCGGACGAACATCCGCGAAAAAGAAAAACCAGAAAAAAAACTGGCAAACCGAAAAAAAAACAGGCTAGGGTTTTTCTAAAAAAACCCGATTGTTTTTAAAAAAAACGAACGGCGGTGAGGTACCTCCGGCGAGGCGGGGCGGCAGGGCTCGCGGGGCAGCGAGGCGGCGCCGGCGCGGGGCAGCGAGGGCGGCGGTGGCACGGCACGGCAAAGCGGCGATGGCGGCGGCTCGCAGGAGGCGGCGGGGCGCGGCTCGGGAGCGGGCTGCGGGGTGGCGGGGTGGTGGTGGTGGTGGCGGGGCTCGGCGGCGGAATTTAAAGGGGGCGGGGGCGGCAGCTTGCTTGGGCGAGGAGGCGCCCGGGGAGGAGTCCGGCTCGGACTCCCCTCGGCGTCCGAGCTACGCACGGCGGCGCGCGCGCGACGGAGACGGCCGGGACGGGCCGGCTGGGCTTCGGCCCAGCTGGGTCCGGAAACTTTATTTAAAAAATATATATATTTCCGCCGAAACTAAGAAAAATCCTAGAAAATAAAATAAAAATCTAAAAATGCCAAAACAAATTTTCTTCGTCTAAATAAAATATTTAGAATGAGATGAACATTTTCTTGGCCCTAAAATGCAATTTTGAAAACGTGCAATTTTTCTAATGCAAATAAAATCAAATATTTGATTTTAATATTTTTCCTCCAATATTTCAATTATTTTGGAGAAGTCATATTATCTCCTCTCATATATTGTAATATGAAATATTTTTGGAGAGAAAAATAATTCAAACCAAAAGTCCTTGTTTCAATATTTGATAAAAATCAAATATGAAATCTGGGAAATCCCCAACTCTCTCCAAGGGTCCTTGAGGTTCTTAGGATTTCGAGGATCACGAGATGAAATGCAATAAAATATGATATGCAAGAATGATCTATGTATAACATTCCAAATTGAAAATTTGGGATGTTACAGCTACCTCTTGAGCACTGCGTTGGTTTTCCCTTGAAGAGGAAAGGGTGATGCAATAAGTAGCCTAAGTATTTCACTCAGTTTTTTAGAACCAAGTTATCAATCCAGTAGGAGATCACGCTCGAGTCCCACGCACCTACACAAACAAATAAGAACCTCGCAACCAACGCGATAAAAGGGTTGTCAATCCCTTCACGGTCACTTACGAGAGTGAGATCTGATAGATATGATAAGATAATTTTTTTTGGTATTTTTTATGATAAAGAGAAATAAAGATGCAAAGTAAAATAAACGACAATAGAAATAACTAGGTGTTGGAAGATTAATATGATGGAAGATAGACCCGGGGGCCATAGGTTTCACTAGTGGCTTCTCTCAAGAGCATAAGTATTACGGTGGGTAAACGAATTACTGTCGAGCAATTGATAGAATTGAGCATAGTTATGAGAATATCTAGGTATGATCATGTATATAGGCATCACGTCCGCGACAAGTAGACTGAAACGATTCTGCATCTACTACTATTACTCCACACATCACCGCAGAGGTCATGGAGTTGATGTAGAGGCCCTCCGTGATCAATGCCCCCTCCGGCGGAGCTCCAGAAAAGGCCCCAAGATGGGATCTCTCGGGTACAGAAGGTTGCAGTGGTGGAATTAGGTTTTCGTGGTGCTCCTGGATGTTTGGGGGGTACGTGGATATATATATAGGAGGAAGAAGTAGGTCGGTGGAGCAACGAGGGGCCCATGAGACTGGAGGGCGCGCCTAGGGGGTAGGCGCGCCCCCTGCCTCGTGGCCTCCTCGATTGTTTCTTGACGCCCACTCCAAGTCTCCTGGATCACGTTCGTTGAGAAAATCACGTTCCCGAAGGGTTCATTCCATTTGGACTCCGTTTGATATTCCTTTTCTGCGAAACACTGAAATAGGCAAAAAAACAGCAATTTGGGTTGGGCCTCCGGTTAATAGGTTAGTCCCAAAAATGACATAAAAGTGTAAAATAAAGCCCATTAAGATCCAAAATAGATAATATAATAGCATGGAGCAATCAAAAATTATAGATACGTTGGAGACGTATCAAGCATCCCCAAGCTTAATTCCTGCTCATCCTCGAGTAGGTAAATGATAAAAAAGATTTTTTGATGTGGAATGCTTTTTAACATATTTCTCAATGTAATTTTTTCTTTATTGTGGCATGAATGTTCAGATCCGAAAGATTCAAGATAAAAGTTTAATATTGACATAGAAATAATAATACTTCAAGCATACTAACTAAGCAATTATGTCTTCTCAAAATAACATGGCCAAAGAAAGTTATCCCTACAAAATGATATAGTCTGGCTATGCTCAATCTTCACCACACAAAATATTTAAATCATGCACAACCCCGATGACAAGCCAAGCAATTGTTTCATACTTTTTATGTTATCAAACTTTTTCAATCTTCACGCAATATATGAGCGCAAGCCATGGATATAGCACTTTATGTGGAATAGAATGGTGGTTGTGGAGAAGACAAAAAAGGAGAAGATTGTCTCACATCAACTAGATGTATCAACGGGCTATGGAGATGCCCATTAATAGATATCAATGTGAGTGAGTAGGGATTGCGATGCAACGGATGCACTAGAGCTATAAGTATATGAAAGCTCAACAAAAGAAACTAAGTGGGTGTGCATCCAACTCGCTTGCTCATGAAGACCTAGGGCATTTTGAGGAAGCCCATCATTGGAATATACAAGCCAAGTTCTATAATGAAAAATTCCCACTAGTATATGAAAGTGATATCATAGGAGACTCTCTATCATGAAGATCATGGTGCTACTTTGAAGCACAAGTGTAGGAAAAGGATAGTAGCATTGTCCCTTCTCTCTTTTTCTCTCATTTTTTTATTGGGGCCTTCTTTCTTTCTTTTTTCTTTTTAGCCACTTTTTTCTCTTTTTTTTATTTTTCGTCTGGAGTCTCATCCCGACTTGTGGGGGGGATAATAGTCTCCATCATCCTTTCCTCACTTGGGACGATGCTCTAATAATGATGATCATCACACTTTATTTACTTACAACTCAAGAATTACAACTCGATACTTAGAACAAAATATGACTCTATGTGAATGCCTCCGGCGGTGTACCGAGATGTGCAATGATGCATGAGTGACATGTATGAAGAATTATGAACGGTGGCTTTGCCACAAATACGATGTCAACTACATGATCATGCAAGCAATATGACAATGATGAAGCGTGTCATAATAATGGAATGGTGGAAAGTTGCATGGCAATATATCTCGGAATGGCTATGGAAATGCCATAATAGGTAGGTATGGTGGCTGTTTTGAGGAAGGTATATGGTGGGTTTAAGGTACCGGTCAAAGTTGCGCGATACTAGAGAGGCTAGCAATGGTGGAAGGATGAGAGTGCGTATAATCCATGGACTCAACATTAGTCATAAAGAACTCACATACTTATTGCAAAAATCTATTAGTTATCGAAACAAAGTATTATGCGCATGCTCCTAGGGGGATAGATTGGTAGGAAAAGACCATCGCTCGTCCCCGACCGCCACTCATAAGGAAGACAATCAATAAATAAATCATGATCCGACTTCATCACATAACGGTTCACCATACGTGCATGCTACAGGAATCACAAACATCAACACAAGTATTTCTCAAATTCAAAACTACTCAACTAGCATGACTCTAATATCACCATCTCCATATCTCAAAACAATTATCAAGTATCAAACTTCTCATAGTATTCAATGCACTTCTATGAAAGTTTTTATATTATTCCTAAAAGCAAATTTCCATGTTGTTCTAAAGGACTCTCAAAATAATATAAGTGAAGCATGAGAGATCAATTATTTCTATAAAATAAAACCACCGTCGTGCTCTAAAAGATATATGTGAAGCACTAGAGCAAAAATTATATAGCTCAAAAGATATAAGTGAAGCACATAGAGTATTCTAATAAATTTCGAATCATGTGAGTCTGTCTGAAAAGGTGTGTACAGCAAGGATGATTGTGGTAAATTAAAAAGAAAAGACTCAAATCATACAAGACGCTCCAAGAAAAACACATATCATGTGGTGAATAAAAATATAGCTCCAATTAAAGTTACCGATAGACGAAGACGAAAGAGGGATGCCTTCTGGGGCATCCCCAAGCTTAGGCTTTTTGGTGACCTTGAATATTACCTTGGGGTGCCATGGGCATTTCCAAGCTTAGGCTATTGCCACTCTTTGTTCCTTAGTCCATCAAATCTTTACCCAAAACTTGAAAACTTCACAACACAAAACTCACAATAGAAAATCTCGTGAGCTCCGTTAGCGAAAGAAAACAAAACACCACTTCAAGGTAATGTAATGAACTCATTCTTTATTTATATTGGTGTTAAACCTACTGTATTCCAACTTCTCTATGATTTATAAACTCTTTTACTAGCCATAGATTCATCAAAATAAGCAAACAACACACGAAAAACAGAATATGTCAAAAACAGAACAGTCTGTAGTAATCTGTAGGTTTTGGCCACTTGTGGAACCCCAAAAATTCTAAAATAAATTGCTTGACATGAGTAATATATCTATTAATCATCTTCAAAAATAATTAACTAAATATCACTCACCAAATAAAAAGGGCAGTAATGCTCATGAGCTCTAAAGTTTCTGTTTTTTTACAGCAAGATCAAAAAGACTTCCCCAAGTCTTCCCAACGGTTCTACTTGGCACAAATACTAATTAAACACAAAAAACACAACCAAAACAGAGGATAGATAAATTATTTATTACTAAACAGGAGAAAAAAGCAAGGAATAAAAATAAAATTGGGTTGCCTCCCAACAAGCGCTATCGTTTAACACTCGTAGCTAGGCATAAAAGCAAGGATAGATCTAGGTATTGCCATCTTTGGTAGGCAATCCATAAGTGGCTATCATAATAGATTCATATGGTAATTTAATTATCTTTATAGGGAAGTGTTCCGTGCCTTTCCTTAATGGAAATTGGAATCTAATATTCCCTTCCTTCATATCAATAATTGCACCAATCGTTCTAAGGAAAGGTCTACCAAGAATAATAGGACATGAAGGATTGCAATCTATGTAAAGAACAATGAAATCTACGGACACATAGTTCCTATTTGCAACATTAAGTGCATCATTAATTCTTCCCATAGGTTTCTTAATAGTGGAATCCGCAAGGTGCAAGTTTAAAGAGCAATCATCAAATTCACGAAATCCTAGCAAATCACATAAAGTTTTCGGAATCGTGGAAACACTAGCACCCAAATCACACAAAGCATAGCATTCATGATCTTTAATTTTAATTTTTATTGTAGGTTCCCACTAATCATAAAGTTTTCTAGGGATAGAAACTTCCAACTCAAGTTTTTCTTCATAAGATTGCATCAAAGCATCAATGATATATTTAGTAAAAGCTTTATTTTGACTATAAGCATGAGGAGAATTTAGCACGGATTGCAACAAGGAAATACAATCTATCAAAGAGAAATTATCATAATTAAATTCCTTGAAATCCAAGATAGTGGGTTCATTGATATCTAAAGTTTTGACCTCTTCAATCCCACTTTTGCCAATTTTTTCATCAAGATCTAAAAACTCCGAATTTTTGGAACGCCTTCTAGGTAAAGATGGCTCATCTTCAGTCCCATAATTATCAAGATTCATATTGCAAAACAAAGAATTAATAGTAGATACATCAATAACTTTTAGATCTTCATTTTTATTTTCATAGAAACTAGAAGAACACGCTTTCGCAAAGCAATCTTTCTTAGCACGCATCCTAGCGGTTCTTTCTTTGCACTCATCAATGGAAATTCGCATGGCTTTGAGAGACTCATTGATATCATGCTTAGGTGGAATAGATCTAAGTTTCAAAGAATCAACATCAAGAGAAATTCTATCAACGTTCCTAGCCAATTCATCAACCTTAAGCAATTTTTCTGCAAGCAAAGCATTGAAATTCTTTTGCGAATTCATAAACTCCTTAACACTAGTCTCAAATTCAGAGGGCATCTTATTAAAATTTCCATAATAATTGTTGTACGAATTACCATAATTATTAGAGGAATTACTAGGAGACAGCCTAGAATTAAAATTACCTCTATACGTGTTGTTACCAAAATTGTTCCTACCAACAAAATTCACATCCATAGATTCATTTTTATTCTCAATCAAGGTAGACAAAGACACATCATTAGGATCAGAGAAACACTCTTATTAGCAAACAATTTCATAAGTTCATCCATCTTTCCACTCAAAACATTAATTTATTCTATCACATGCACTTTTTTACCAGTACATCTTTCAGTGTGCCATTGAGAATAATTAACCATAATATTCTCTGGGAGTTTAGTAGCTTCTCCTAAAGTGATTTCCATAAAAGTGCCTCCCACGGCCGAATCTAAAAGATTTATAGAAGCAAAATTCAATCCGGCATAGAATTCTGTATAATCATCCAAAGATTCATACCATGTGTAGGGCAATTACGTATCATTAATTTCATTCTCTCCCAAGCTTGTGCAACATGTTCATGATCAAGTTGCTTAAAATTCATAATGTCGTTTCTAAGAGAGATGATTTTAGCGGGAGGAAAATACTTAGAGATAAAAGCATCTTTGCATTCATTCCATGAATCAATACTATTTTTAGGCAAAGACGAAAACCAAGCTTTAGCACGATCTCTAAGGGAAAAAGGAAATAGCTTCAATTTAACAATATCATTGTCCACATCTTTCTTCTTTTGCATATCAGACAAATCAACAAAACTATTTAGATGGGTAGCGGCATCTTCACTAGGAAGGCCAGCAAATTGCTCTTTCATAACAAGATTCAACAAAGCAGCATTAATTTCACAAGATTCAGCATCGGTAAGAGGAGAAATCGGAGTGCTAAGAAAATCATTGTTGTTGGTATTGGTAAAGTCACACAATCTAGTATTATCTTGAGCCATCATGACAAACAAGCAATCCAACACACAAGCAAACAAGAAACAGGCAAAAAGGAAAATATAAAAAAGAGAAGGGGAACGGAAAAAGAGAGGGCGAATAAAATGGCAAGGGTGAAGTGGGGGAGAGGAAAATGAGAGGCAAATGGCAAATAATGTAATGCGAGGGATAAGAGTTTGTGATGGGTACTTGGTATGTCTTGACTTGTGCGTAGACTCAGGTAACGGTGCCAGAAATGGCTCGTTGTCGAGAGTCAAATCTTGACTTGACTTGGCGTGAATCTCCCTAGAAATGGCGCCAGAAATCCTTCTTGCTACCTCTTGAGCACTGCGTTGGTTTTCCCTTGAAGAGGAAAGGGTGATGCAGTAAAGTAGCGTAAGTATTTCCCTCGGTTTTTGAGAACCAGGGTATCAATCCAATAGGAGATCACGCTTGAGTCCCACGCACCTACACAAACACATAAGAACCTTGCAACCAATGCGATAAAGGGGTTGTAAATCCCTTCACGGTCACTTACGAGAGTGAGATCTGATAGATATGATAAGATAATATTTTTGGTGTTTTTTATGATAAAGAGAAATAAAGATGCAAAGTAAAATAAACGGAAATACAAATAACTAAGTGTTGGAAGATTAATATGATAGAAGATAGACCCGGGGGCCATAGGTTTCACTAGTGGCTTCTCTCAAGAGCATAAGTATTATGGTGGGTAAACGAATTACTGTCGAGCAATTGATAGAATTGAGCATAGTTATGAGAATATCTAGGTACGATCATGTATATAGGCATCACGTCCGTGACAAGTAGACCAAAACGATTCTACATCTACTACTATTACTCCACACATCACCGGAGAGGCCATGGAGTTGATGTAGAGGCCCTCCGTGATCAATGCCCCCTCCGGCAGAGCTCCGGAAAAGGCCCCAAGATGGGATATCTTGGGTACAGAAGGTTGTGGCGGTGAAAATAGGTTTTCGTGGTGCTCCCGTATGTTTGGGGGTGCGTGGATATATATAGGAGGAAGAAGTAGGTCTGTGGAGCAACGAGGGGCCCACGAGGGTGGAGGGCGCGGCCAGGGGGTAGGCGCGCCCCCCTGCCTCGTGGCATCCTCGATTGTTTCTTGACACCCACTCCAAGTCTCCTGATTCACGTTCGTTGAGAAAATCACGTTCCCGAAGGTTTCATTCCGTTTGGACTCCGTTTGATATTCCTTTTCTGCGAAACACTGAAATAGGCAAAAAAAAATAGCAATTTGGGCTGGGCCTCCAGTTAATAGGTTAGTCCCAAAATGATATAAAAGTGTAAAATAAATCCCATTAACATCCAAAATAGATAATATAATAGCATGGAGCAATCAAAAATTATAGATACGTTGGACACGTATCAGGTTGCTGCACATCCGTGATGTTGAGGGACCGAGGAGGACCGGAAGCGTGGAGACAAGACTCAAAGCAATGGAGCAACAAGTTTTCAAGTTCCAGGAGATGGTGGAATGTGGACTCGACTCCAATCACATAATGATCACGGAGTTCACCAACAACCACAAGCTGGATGACAAGAACATTGAGGAGGCCATCTTCAAGCTTCACGAGAAAATTGAGCGCCTCCAAGCCCAGATCTATGACCTGCTAAACCAAAACTGTGAGTATGAATATAGATTCAAGAGGATGAGTTTGGCTGCAGATTTGAGGATCCCGGAGACTCGATCATCCTTCTATGATGGTGAGCCTATGCCTTGGAAGATGGAAGACAATCCCACATCATCAACAACTCCACCATCACCACCTCCGAGGAAGGAGACATAAACACATAGGTATGGGCACTCCCCTTGGAAAGTGCCAAGCTTGAGGGAGTGCCCCAGTATCGTATCACCATCACACTTTTATCTTTACCATTTTCCTTAGTTCGATCCCTTTGGTAATATCTTGATCTAGTAGAATAAAGTTTTTGTATGATCTAGTTTTGAGTTTTGCTTTACGATCCTTTTATGTAATTGAGTCTGTGACCTATATATAATAAAGATTCATGTTGAGTCAAGGGCTTGAATATCTTGCTATGATCTTGAGGGAATAAAATAAAAGAGAAGGAATAAAAAGAAATAAAGAGATCATATGGATCTTATGGAGAGTAATGACTTCACATATAAAGAGTATGATGAATAAAAATTGTTGAGAGTTGACAAGCATAGTTTTGGTCATCGTTGCAATTAATGGGAAGTAATAAAGAAAGAGAGGTTTTCACATATAAATATACTATCTTGGACATCTTTTATGATTCTGAGCACTCATTAAAATATGACATGTTAAAGAGTTGACGTTGGACAAGGAAGACAACGTAATGGGTTATGTTTTCTTACATCTAAAATAAATCATATTGTCATGGATCATCCAACATGTTGAGCTTGCCTTTCTCTCTCGTTGCTAGCCAAATTCTTTGCACCAAGTAGAGATACTACTTGTTCTTCCAAATATCCTTAAACCTAGTTTTGCCATGAGAGTCCACCATATCTACCTATGGATTGAGTAAGATCCATCAAGTAAGTTGTCATCGTTGCAAGCAATAAAAAATTGCTCTCTAAATATGTGTGATTTATTAGTGTGGAGCTTTATACGATCTTGTGATGTGGAAGAAATAAAAGTGACGAACTGCATAATAAAGGTAGATATCACAGGTGGCAATATAAAGTGACGTTCTTTCACATTAAGATTTTGTGCATCCAACCATAAAAGCACATGACAACCTCTGCTTCCCTCTGCGAAGGGCCTATCTTTTATTCTTGTCTTATACTTCATACAAGAGTCACGGTGATCTTCACCTTTCCTTTTTTCATTTTATCCTTTGGCAAGCACAATGTGTTGGAAAGATCCTGATATATATGGCTAATATAATGTGAGTTTTCATGAACTATTATTGTTGACATTACCCTTGAGGTAAAAGGTTGGGAGGCAAAACTATAAGCCCCTATCTTTCTCTGTGTCCGACTAAAACTTCATAACCATAAAGATTGCGTGAGTGTTAGCAATTGTGAAAGACTAAATGATGGTTGAGTATGTGGACTTCCTAAAAAGCTCTTATATTGACTCTTTCTGATGTTATGATAAATTGCAATTGCCTCAATGACTAAGATTATAGTTTGCTGGTTCTCAATAAAGTTTATGATTCATACTTGAAGTTGTGAATGAATTGTTACTTTAGCATAAGAGATCATATGAAAATATATACATATGTTGTTGTTATAAGAATGATCATGATGCTCTCATGTCCGTATTTTATTTTTATCAACACCTCTATTCTAAACATGTGGACATATTTTTTGATATCGGCTTCTGCTTGAGGTCTAAGCTTGGGGGAGTTGATACGTCCATTTTGCATCATGATTTTATATCAATATTTATTGCATTATGGGCTGTTATTACACAATATGTCACAATACTTATGCCTATTCTCTCTTAGTTTACAAGGTTTACATGAAGAGGGAGAATGCCGACAGCTGGAATTCTGGGCTGGAAAAGGAGCAAATATTAGAGACCTATTCTGCACAACTCCAAAAGTCCTAAAACTTCACGGGAGCAAGTTTCAGAATATATAAAAAAATATTGGGTGAAAGAAGTACCAGAGGGGGGCCACCCACCATCCACGAGGGTGGGGGCGCGCCCTACCCCCTAGGCGCGCCCCCTGCCTCGTGGGCCCCCTGGCAGCCCTCTGATGCCCATCTTTGGCTATATGGAGTCTTTTGTCGAGGAAAAAATCATAAGCTAGCTCACGGGACGAAACTCCGCCGCCACGAGGCGGAACCAATCTAGGGCTCCGGCGGAGCTGTTCTGCCGAGGAAAGTTCCCTCCGGGAGGGGGAAATCATCACCATCGGTCCTCTCATCGGGAGGGGGTTAATATCCATCAACATCTTCACCAGCACCATCTCATATCAAATCCTAGTTCATCTCTTGTATCCAATCTTTGTCCCGAAGCCTCAGATTGGTACCTGTGGGTTGCTAGTAGTGTTGATTACTATTTGTAGTTGATGCTAGTTGGTTTATTCGGTGGAAGATCATATGTTCATATCCTTTATGCATATTAATACCCCTCTTATTATGAACATGAATATGATTTGTGAGTAGTTACGTTTGTTCCTGAGGACATGGGAGAAGTCTTGCTATAAGTTGTCATGTGAATTTGGTATTCGTTCGATATTTTGATGAGATGTATGTTGTCTCTCCTCTAGTGGTGTCATGTGAACGTCGACTACATGACACTTCACCATTGTTTGGGCCTAGAGGAAGGCATTGGGAAGTAATAAGTAGATGATGGGTTGCTAGAGTGACAGAAGCTTAAGCCCTAGTTTATGCGTTGCTTCATGAGGGGCTGATTTGGATCCATATGTTTCATGCTATGGTTAGTTTACCTTAATACTTCTGTTGTAGTTGCGGATGCTTGCAATAGGGGTTAATCATAAGTGGGATGCTTGTCCAAGGAAGGACAGTACCCAAGCACCGGCCCACCCACATATCAAATTATCAAAGTACCGAACGCGAATCATATGAACATGATGAAAACTAGCTTGGCGATAATTCCCATGTGTCCTCGGGAGCGCTTTCCTTTATATAAGTGTTTTTCCAGGCCTGTCCTTTGCTACAAAAAGGATTGGGCCATCTTGCTGCACCTTATTTACTTTTATTACTTGTTACCCGTTACAAATTACCTTATCATAAAACTATCTGTTACCGATAATTTCAGTGCTTGCAGAGAATACCTTACTGAAAACTGCTTATCATTTCCTTCTGCTCCTCGTTGGGTTTGACACTCTTATTTATCGAAAGGACTACGATAGATCCCCTATACTTGTGGGTCATCATATATCATGGCTATATAATAGGATATGTCAGCGAATGGAGGCGTGCTTACTTAGGGGTTAGGGATTCTACTTGTGTGTTGCCATGCTTGATGTAGTAGTAGTACAGTCGAAGTTGGGCCATCTGGGCCGTTCTACTTATCATGTGTAGGGCCTAATGATGTGTTTGTTGGGCTGGAAAATAGCCGTGTGCTTATGTTCAAAACAGAAAGTTCCATATTAATGGAAACGAAACTTTTCCGCGCCTATTCCACTGGAAAACATCGTCGATTTCCATTTTCACATAAAGAATTCTGTTTCCATTTCCATTTTGCAAAATTCCATTTCCACTTCCATTTTTCCTCTCTGTTTCCATTTTCCACCAGAAAAACGAGAAGTTCCCACTCCATTTCATCCCTAATATGATACTATCGTTCAACCTTTATGCCTAGAATACTCCAATGTCACCATGGGTATCTGCAAGTTAATTACTAGACATGCATGTCAACATAAAAAAACTTCAAAGAGAAAGACTCAATTCACAACAAAAGGAATAGAGGGAGGTGAACATCATATGACCGACTTTATTAATAAGCTCGTGATACAATCATGATCGAATCCATCAGGAACATGAGAGAGAGAGATCGAACATATAGCTACTTGTACATACCCTCAGCCTCTAGGATGAACTACTCATGTATCACCATGAGAACGGAGGAGAATTTAGTGGTGATGATGATGGCGGAGATGTCCCCGGTGGCGTCCCGGCGCCACTGGAGGAGAGGCAGAAGCCCTCCCCCCCCCCCAGGTTGGTCTCTTCTGTCTTCTGTTTTTCGCGTCTATTTTTTTGGCCGAAAACCATTTCTTTCATACCCGAAGAGTCTGTAACTCCAATCGGGCTGAAATTTTGAGGGGATTTTTATCCGGAAATTAGCTTTCTTGCAGTGAAAGAAGGGCTCCCCACAAGCTTTCCCATCGCACCCTGGGAGGGGGGGTAAGCGTGCCCCTGGGCTTGTGAGGCCCTCAAGCACTATTTTGTGTTGATTCTTTCTCCCAAAAAATTCACATATATTCCATAAAAAACTCAAAAAAATTCATCGTGTTTGGACCTTCCTAAATATGGATTTTCTGCAAAACCAAATACATGTGGAGAAAAAGTAAATCCAATCAATATGAATAAACCCCGTCATTTTCCCCTTAGTGGCAACAATACAAATATGTGTCATGTCCCCTTCTATCACATGGATATAGAGCACCGCATGATTGAACCCATTACAAAGCACCTCTCTCATTGCAAAGATAAATCAATCTTGTTGGCCAAACCAAACGGATAGATCAGAGAGAAATAAAAATCTATAATAATCATGCATAAAAGAATTCATAGAAGGCTCAATTAATATTCATGAATAATCTGGTCATAAACCCACAATTCATCAGATCCCAACAAACACACCGCAAAAGAAGATTACATCGAATAGATCTCCAAGAACATCGAGGAGAACAATGTATTAAAGATCAAAGAGAGAGAAGAATCCATCTAGCTACTAGTATAGACTCGTAGATCCGTGGTAAACTACTCACACATCATGGAAGGGTAGCAAGGTTGATGTAGAAGCCCTACGTGATCGATTCCCCCTCCGGCAGAGTACCAGAAAAGGCCTCTAGATGGGATTGCGACAAAATAGAAACTTGCGGCAGCAAAAATAGTATTTTGGGTGGCTCTCTGTTGGTTTCCCAATTTTAGAGAATTTATAGAGGTAAATTAGGTCAGATGGAGCCACGAGGGGCCCACAAGGCATCAGGGTGCGACTACCCCCCTAGGCGCACCCTATTGCCTTGCCTTCTCCTTGTTTGCCTTCTGGTCTCATCCCGAAACTTTTAGGGTCTCTCTTCGAAAGAACATGCGATGCCCCAATGTTTGGTTTTTGTAATTGATGTCATTCTCTATGGACTAATGGCTGCCTTGAGTTATATTTGAAGGATCTGTACACAGGCTTTTTCTTGAAGTCCATTTGTTTGTTTCAAGGAGTTCATGTGTTGACCAAGGTGTTTTTCAAGGAATTATCCAAATATTGGTCATGTGAGACTTGAGCTCATTGCAAGCATGTCTTGAAGAATAAGAAGAAGAGGAACATTGTGTGAACATTCATGTGTTCCTTCAAGACATCATCCTAGTGAAGAGAGCTGGAAAGATTCAAGGTTGATTAAGACTAAGTCAAAGAATGAATCAACTTGATCAACACACAAAGCGTACAAGATGTACCAAGAGGGATCAAGTGATCCCATGGTCTACGTGAGAGTTCTATGTGGGGTTAGGTATGTTTTCATGGGCTTCCGTCAATAGGAAGATATCATACAACCCAGGGGAGGATGACATCAAGATTGCGTGTGCAAGTTCAAGTGGATCATCATGAAGCGATCAAGTTCTTGAAGCCTGCTGTCCATTGTGGTGATAATGGACTTGTGAAGATGTGATGAAGAGTGGCTCACCCATAGTGGAGTATGGGGGAGCAACCAACTAGTCTTCATCGACCCAATGCAATCAAGAAAGGTGGTCCATCTTGAGGAGGACAAGATTGTCATCATCTAGCTCAAATGGATTATGCGCAAGGCAAAGGTTTGACCTTGATAGGTTTTATATTTTACCGGTCTCGTGGTGGCAGTTGGGAGACCGGGTTATAGGATCCATTGTCGTACTATCAAGGGGGCTCACAAGTGAGTAGTTTGATCGTATCATTCGTAGAGAGCTCAACCATTGCATCCTTGCATCATCTTTCCTGGTTCTTGTTTGGTGTTTCTCTTTGTGAGTTTTAGAGCTTATGCTCATCTTCATGACAAGCTCGAGTTCATCAAAAACGGAGTTCACATGCATCTTCTATGATGTTTCCGATGTTGGAGGTTATGCTGGTTCTTCTATTTTGGAGGTTTCACTCTGCTATATCGTAGGCATACCTCCCTTGCCTCTTCTTACTATAACCTTGTATGATAGTATTTGTCGTCTTCTATCCAACAAGCTTGAGTTTGCTCAATTCGGAGCTCATTTGCAGAAGTTGTGGCAGTTCAGGCTTCATTGTATCCTCTGTTTTGTCCGCTGTGTTCCTGAAGGCCTCAAGAGGTAGTTCCGCTCTCATGAGCGATAGTACCGCTTGTAAGCGGCGGTACCGCGGCCCTATGCCGCGTGTTGTACCGTTGCTTCTGGGGATGCGTTTTTTCATGTCGGGTTGCGGGGTAGTGGAACAGTAGTATGAGTGGTAGTACCGCTCATGCACTACCGCTCCACTTCCGCTCCCCTCCAGGACCCTGTGTGCTCCCAGCGGTTGTAGAGTGGCAGTCTCTAAGCGGTAGTACCGCTCCTTCGAGCGGTAGTACCGCTGGTGCGGCTCTGCTTCACCCCATCTATCCTGCTCTGCCTCCTTGGTGCCCTGAGCTAAAACCCTAGAGGTAGTACGGCTGGGACGAGCAGTAGTACCACTCCGACGGCACTACCGGCTCATGGTATCGCACCATTGCACTGCTCTATGTGCACTACCACCTGGGCGGTAGTACCGCTCCCTTGAGCGGTAGTACCGCTTGTGTGCGGGCTGAGCACATAACTGTTGGATTTTCCCCACCTATAAAAGGGGGTCTTCTTCCCCATTGAACCTTATCTCTTCAGCTCGTGTTCTTCCCCCATTGTTGACCTTCTTCGATCTTGCTATCTCTCAATCCCTCCAATGGTTCTTGCAAGTTCTTGAGGGAAAAGAGAGAGGAGATCTAGATCTATGTTTCCACCAATCACTTTCTCCTCTATGTGAGGGGAACCCTTTGGATCTAGATCTTGGAGTTCTTTGGGTTCTCTTCTTCATTCTTCCTCTCATTTTCCACTATATCATTAGTGTTGGGAAACGTAGCATGCAATTTCAAAAAAAATCATGAAGGTAATATGCCCTAGAGGCAATAATAAAGTTGTTATTTATATTTCCTTATATCATGATAAATGTTTATTATTCATGCTAGAATTGTATTAACCGGAAACTTAGTACATGTGTGAATACATAGACAAAACTGAGTATTCCTAGTATGCCTCTACTTGACTAGCTCGTTAATCAAAGATGGTTAAGTTTCCTAGCCATAGACATGTGTTGTCATTTGATGAACGGGATCACATCATTAGAGAATGATGTGATGGACAAGACCCATCCGTTAGCTTAGCATTAATGATCGTTTGGTTTTATTGCTATTGCTTTCTTCATAACTTATACATATTCCTATGACTATGAGATTATGCAACTCCCGACTACCGGAGGGACAATTAGTGTGCTTTCAAACGTCACAACGTAACTGGGTGATTATAAATATGCTCTACAGGTGTCTCCGATGGTGTTTGTTTAGTTGGCATAGATCGATATTAGGATTTGTCACTCTAATTGTCGAAGAGGTATCTCTGGGCCCTCTCGGTAATGCACATCACTATAAGCCTTGCAAGTAATGTGACTAATGAGTTAATTGCGGGATGATGCATTACGGAACGAGAAAAGATCTTCATAGAATATGTGGGAGCCAATATGAGCATCCAGGTTCCGCTATTGGTTATTGACCGGAGATGTGTCTCGGTCATGTCTACATAGTTCTCGAACCCGTAGGGTCTGCATGCTTAATGTTCGATGACGATTCACTGGTGCGCGTCGGTCCTAAACAAACGGTTTTTTTACCCCTTTCTGCGACGGCATTTGGAACCATTGCCAAGTGAGTGTGTGCGATAGGGTGTCCTTCCCACATGACCCAGAAATCATCGGGGATAGGCCCTCCTGGGACCCAAGCTGGGGCCATGTGCAATTGGGCGAGGCATCGGAACCCAATCATTTCCGTAGGTATGTACATCCCACACGGTGAATCCCAGAAATCATTTCCATAGGTATGTAGATCCCACACGGTGAATCCCAGAAATCATTTCCATAGGTATGTACATCCCACACGGTAATCTGAGAAAATCATTCCGTAGGTATGTACATCCCACACGGTGAATCCCAGAAAAACATTTTCGTTCGTATGTATATCACACACAGTCAATCCAAGGAATACGTTTCCGTTCTTATGTACATCCCACACAGTCAATCCAGGGAAAATGTTCCTGTTCGAACGTAAATCCCACACAGTTTTATGTGTAGGCTCGTGTGTGAAAGGTGTAACTATCACACACAGTCTTCCTTGGTTAACTGTTTGCTTTTATCAACTATATCACACACAATTTGATGAAGAAAACTGTGTGGCATTGGGCTATCCATCGCAACCGCTTTTACTGCTAGAACCGTTTGCAAAGGTCCATGACACATTTAGCAGGTTTATTAGTTTACAATTAATGATTCCAGTATTACGCAAATTCACATTTCATATCTAACAGCTGTTTGCCAATTTCATATCAGGCACATAAATATATTATAACATCACAGTACGATAGCTACATGAAAACAGCACAGTACAACATATAGCTAGTTCAACTTCATAAGAACAATATATTCATTTCCCTAATCGAGATCATCCAGGATCGTCTTATCCACCTGTGCTTTCAGTTCAGTAAGAACCCGTTTTGCACGGGCCAACTTGGAAAGTGCCTCCTCCTTCGCCAACACCATCTTAGCAAAGTCTTTTTAAAAAAATCTGAGCTCATTCTCCACCTTCAACTTTTTATCCCGCATCTTGAAATATGCTTCAGCGTTGACAAGACTTTCTCTAAGCCTAGCTGTGTTCACTTCCTCATACATGCTCCAGAGCATTGTTAGGCACATCTTCAAGGACTGTGGCCACTCTTGATCAACCCACTCCAAGTAAGAACACTTCCGTTCATCCTATAATATTTAAAACTAGATCAGTAACAATTGTAGGGGAAATGGGTTTATAGCAACATAGAAAATCACCAATGCTTATTTTGAAAAAACTGAAGAAACATGTTAATTATGACATATCTTCTCAAAAAGATCAATGTGCAAATGAAATAATTGGTACTGAGACAACAACCAAATTCTGGAACATCAGAAGCTATAATTAACTACAACGACGGTACAAGTTCTTACTCATGTACAATAAATAACAAATTGAACATTTTATGAGGAAGGTAAACATAACTGCAACAGCATAGCGACAGTGTTTGGATGACAGCAAATTGATACTAACAGGTGTGTACATGCACAAATTTAGTAACATAGAACTAATAGCACTAAGGCCGTCCACTATGTATGCCAAAACTGGTGTAAAGACAAATGTTGCTACATCTCACACTGGTGCCCTGAACTGGCGAGCCGATGCAGCGAAAAAAATCAGGGACCCGGACTCCGGAGCATGTAGTTGCTCCGATGCCCATTTCCTTCGTGCCATAAAGATTTAGTATTTTACTGCTTGGCTGCTAGGATATGTGGACCAAAGTTGGCTGCACAAACTGCTGAAGCAGTGCCAAATATGGCACCGCTGATGAGATGGCAACAATTTAAGATACTAGGTAACAAGTGTGACACTGTCTTAGGATGCATTTGGTTGAAGGTGTGGTATGAATGGGTTGGGACCGTGACAGTGTCTGAATCACATCTAAAAAATGATTTGTAACAACGGAAGAGGGTCTAACCTTCTCTGCACATGCCAGAAACTTCCTCCCAGTGTCCATAGAATCAAACGCAAGTAGCTTCATGCATGGAGATTGATGGTGACAATGAGCAGATAGATCTTCAGCCACTTCGCTCCATTTGTTTCCACTGATGGTCTTAGGGAGATGCAAGAGGGAGAAACGACTCAAGTCGACCTCCGGGTAAAAATCCTTCATTCCAAGAGCCCGAGAGAGAGAAGAGAGGCATACCTGGGTGGTGAAGGAGTAGTCGCCGGAGGAGGAACCGCTGCAGATGTCTTTGAAGAAGACGATGGCGACCCTGGCCGTACGATGCGAGACGGCGAGAGCGAGGAAGCGGCTATAGCTTAGCAAGGAAGGAAGGAAGGAAGGAGGAAACAGGGGAAATGTGGCTTGTGGTCAGGTAGAAAAGGGGGTGGAGAAGGGTGGAAGGGGGCGGGGGTAGACATTTTGGTGGTAGGCCAAAATTTTGGAAATGTGGAGGGAAACTTTGCGCACGGTGCCGTCAGACCATTCACTTTGAATGATTGTGCGCATCGCAAACGATTCTTCTGCTTTACGTGCATGGGATGAGTTTGATAATTCAAATTTTGGTCTCAATGCATGGGCACATTCACTTTGAATGCGCGCGGTGCCGCTGGACCATTCACTTTGAACGATTGTGTGCATCGCAAAGGATTCTTCTGCTTTACGTGCATGGGATGAGTTTGATAATTTAAATTATGGTGGAAATTTCCCCGGGTACATCATTGCATAATTTAACATCGCTTCCTAATTTGGACACACAAAAGAGCGTACAGCAGACAGACCACACTTACTGAATCGAGAAATTTTAGTAATTACACAGAGCCAGTTGACCTAAACATTGCTCTAACAAAAGACCAGCATTAAAAACAAAGCCTAAGTACGCATAACTAAAAATCCGCCGCCACGCCGGCCTATGCATTGCCGGTGTGAGATGAGACGTCGATGACTTGTCCTGGTGACATGCCACCGTTGGCGGACTCCGCGCCCCCCTGCTGAAGTCGACCGCGTCCTCGTCCTCGTCCTCGGCCTCGGCCTCGGCGCCGCCCTCAAGGTTGTAGTACTCATAGTAGTGGCTGCGCCAGAGCTCGCGTTGGTACTCCACCGCCGATTCCTCGATGGACAGACTCTTCTCGACCTCGGCCACGCGCAACTCCTCCTCCCGGTGCTCCTCGATCTCCGCAGCCTCCTGCATCTCCAGCTCCCGCTCGGCGACCTCATGAGGAAGCAGGTGCTCCATGGCCACCGCCGCCTTTTCAGACGTGGGTTGCATGCTAGAGTCTGAGGTGGCCTGGAATATCTTGGCGTGTGCATCCTTGATCTTGGCGTGGATGGCCTCGACCCGGGCCAGGGCGACATCAGCGACACGGACGGCAGATCGAGTGCTCTCGGCATTTGCAGCCACCGTCGCAGCAGCAGCTGCAGCCGTCTCGGTTGCTGCAGCTGCCCTGTCGGCTGTCGCAGACGCCCTCTCGGCAGAAGCGGCCGCGCTCAATGCGGATGCAGCGGCACTCTCGGTGTAGGCAGCCGCGCTCTCGGCGCAAGTGGCGGCGCTCGGGGGGGACGCGGCCATCGTACGGGCCTTCACGAAGCGTTTCCACGGCGTCATCTTTGCAAGAAGGGGGTGCGGGAATGGGGATCGGGATTCGTGGATTCGGGGGTTGCCGACACTAGAGCAGACGAGCCAGAGAAGCTTAAGGAGGAAGACTTAAATAGACCCAGATATTTTCATCGCAAACGGTTCCTAGAAAACAACTGTGTGTGATGTTGCAGATATTTTTTATTAGCTATGAAAGATGAATTTGGAATAAAGTGCCAACGGATGGTGTTTTAAATGAACGAGAAATTTCGTAGTACTAATACAACTGTCATGTCAAATTTTGGAAAATTTTAGGGGTCATTTGACCTTCTAAGACATTTAAGTGATTTTCTAGCCATTTAATGACCGTAATTGAAATTTGAACTACATGTGCATGCAACAGCTAACCATAACGGTTTGAAAACTCATATTTTGTGTACTTGTGTGTGATTTAATTCCATGTGCAGTAAATTGGAAGGAATTTTCAAACATATTGGTCTAACGGCAATGACACAATTAAGCATGGAGTGACATGGCATTTTAATTCCAAAAATTAAAAAAAATCAGAAACACATGAAACCTTGGTTGATGTAATGTCATGCCACCAAGATGATGTGGTAAAAAAATTGGCATGTTTGACCAAAGTTTGGACACACACCCCTCACGAACCGGAGCAACTCACTAGAAGGATCGTGGTTCCGAGAGGGAATAATGCATGTTTGATGATGAACGGGAGATAGCTTCCTCTTACGGCCTTCAAATTTCTTTTCTACGTCTAACGTGCACTACTACAATTGCAATGTGAAATTTTTGAAATTTCTAGGGGTCATTTAACCTTTTAAAGACATTTAAGTGATTTTCTAGCCATTTAATGACCATAATTCAAATTTGAACTACATCTACATGCAACGTATAACCGAAACGGTTTGAAAATTCATATTTGTGTACTTGTGTGCGAGTTAATTCCATGTGCAGTAAACTAGAAGGAATTTTCAAACATATTTGTATCACGACATGGAAACATATGCATGAATACATATGCATGGAGTGGCATGGCATTTTAATTCCAAAAAAATCAGAAACACATGAAACCTTGGTTGATGTAATGTCATGCCACCAAGATGATGTGGTAAAGAAATTGGCATGTTTGACGAAAGTTTGGACACACACCCCTCACAAACTGGAGCAACTTGCTAGAAGGTTCATGGTTCCGAGAGGGAACAATGCATGTTCGATGACGAACGGGAGATAGCTTCCTCTTACGGCCTTCAAATTTTTTCTATGTCTAAAGTGCACTAGTGCAACTGTAATGTGAAATTTTGGAAAATTCTAGGGGTCATTTGACCTTTTGAAGACATTTAAGTGATTTTCTAACCATTTAATGACCATAATTCAAATTTGAACTACATCTACATGCAACTCCTAACCAAAACGTTTTGAAAAATCATATATGTGTACTTGTGTGCAAGTTAATTCCATGTGCAGTAAATTACAAGGAATTTTCAAACATATTGGTCTCAGGACATGGACACATACATACGTATGCATGGAGTGACATGGCATTTTAATTCAAAAAATAGAAAAATGATGAGAAACACATGAAACTTTGGTAATGTCATGCCACCAAGATGATGTGGTAAAGAAATTGGCATGTTTGACGAACGTTTGGACATGCACCCCTCACAAACTGGAGCAACTCGCTAGAAGGTTCGTGGTTTCGAGAGGGAACAATGCATGTTTGATGACGAACGGGAGATAGCTTCCTCTTACGACCTTCAAATTTTTTCCTATGTTTAACGTGCACTAATACAACTGTCATGTGAAAATTTGGTAAATTTCAGGGGTAATTTGACCTTTTAAAGATATTTAAGTGATTTTCTAACCATTTAATGACCTTAATTCAAATTAGAACTACATCTACATGCAACGCCTAACCATAACGGTTTGAAAATCATATTTTTGTGTACTTGTGTGCGAGTTAATTCCATGTGCAGTAAATTCGTATGAATTTTCAAATATATTGGTGTCAAGGCATGGGCACATGCATGGAGTGCATGCCATGGCATTTTAATTCCAAAAAATTAAAAAATGATCAAAAAAACATGAAACCTTGCTTGATTTAATGTCATGCCACCAAGATGATGTGGTAAATAAATTGGCGTGTTTGACGAAAGTTTGGACACACACCCCTCACAAACCAGAGCAACTCACTAGAAGGTTCGTGGTTCCGAGAGGGAACAATGCATGTTTGATGGCGAACGGGAGATAGCTTCCTCTTACGGCCTTGAAATTTTTTCAATGTCTATCGTGCACTACTACAACTGTAATGTGAAATTTTGGAAAATTCTAGGGGTCATTTGATGTTTCTAAGACATTTAAGTGATTTTCTAATCATTTAATGACCGTAATTCAAATTTGAACTACATCTACATGCAACGCCTAACCAAAATGATTTGAAAAATCATATATGTGTACTTGTGTGCGAGTTAATTCCATGTGGAGTAAATTAGAAGCAATTTTCAAACATATTGGTCTCATGACATGGAGACATGCATACGTATGCATGGAATGACATGGCATTTTAATTCAAAAAATAGAAAAATGATCAGAAACACATGAAACCTTGGTTGATGTAATGTCATGCCACCAAGATGATCTGGTAAAGAAATTGGCATGTTTGATGAACGTTTGGACACACGCCCCTCACAAACCGGAGCAACTCGCTAGAAGTTTCGTGGTTTCGAGAGGGAACAATGCATGTTTGATGACGAACGGGAGATAGCTTCCTCTTACGGCGTTCAAATTTTTTCCCTATGTTTAACGTGCACTAATACAACTGTCATGTAAAAATTTAGTAAATTTCAGGGGTCATTTGACCTTCTAAAGACATTTAAGTGATTTTCTAACCATTTAATGACCGTAATTCAAATTTGAACTACATCTACATGCAACGCCTAACCAAAACGGTTTGAAAAATCATATTTTTGTGTACTTGTGTGCGAGTTAATCCCATGTGCAGTAAATTCGAATGAATGAATTTCAAACATATTGGTGTCAAGGCATGGGCACATGCATGGAGTACATGCCATGGCATTTTAATTCCAAAAAATCAGAAAATGATCAGAAAAACATGAAACCTTGCTTGTTTTAATGTCATGCCACCAAGATGATGTGGTAAAAAATGGCATGTTTGACGAAAGTTTCGACACACACCCCTCACAAACAGGAGCAACTCACTAGAAGGTTCGTGGTTCTGAGAGGGAATAATGCGTGTTTGCTGACGGACGGGAGATAGCTTCCTCTTACGGCCTTCAAATTTTTTCCTACGTTTAACATGCACTAATACAACTGTCATGTGAAAATTTGGAAATTTTCAGGGGTCATTTGACCTTTTAAAGACATTTAAGTGATTTTCTAACCTTTTAATGACCATAATTCAAATTTGAACTACATCTACATGCAATGCCTAACAAAAACGGTTTGAAAAATCATATTTTTGTGTACTTGTGTGCGAGTTAAAAAAATCATCAGATGATGTAAATATCTAATGTTCAAAAAAGGAAATGTAAAGATCTGGCAAGACAACCGGCCCCCACATGATTGGCACTCTATCTCGCGGCTCGAGGTTTGGTAGGTGATTGGCGGGGATCATTAATCAGACACGGTTCTGTATTGGAAAATGTCAGCTATTATGTTCACACACGGATTTGCTGTGGGAATTGTGTGTAATTCAAACTATAGTACTCGTAAATTCCCGCGACCGGTGTGTGTACTGTCCCCGTCGATCTAGATTCCGGCCACCAATAAATACTACCTTGCTCACGTCCTCCCGCCTGCATTCTCATCTACATCCTTCCCTTGCTCGCCCTCTCTCTCTCTCTCAAATCTTTGCCATGCCGCCGCCGGTCTGCCCATGCGCCGGCGAGGAGTCGCCGCCCTGAGGACGCTCACTCAATTAGCAGCGACGAGGACCCCTACGCGCCGCCTGAAGAGGTTGCGCTGGACCCCCCAACTTTGGATTGGTTTTGGGGCCAGTACAATCTTTGTCTGTGGAAGTCGCTACCGCCGGCTGAGAAAGCCAGGCAAGTGGCATTCAAGAAGGAGATGGCAGAGGAGGAAGCCAGGTACCAGGCGGCCTGTGAAGCTCATGATGCCACCTGGAGAAAGGAGGCGGCGGAGCTTTGGGGGCGGGCGCGTCGTCGTGCCGAGGAGGTGTACGAAGACGGGTACTTCGCGAGGAAGGTCATAGGAGTTGGGCGCCTCGTCGCTGCGTGGAGGTGGGCCGATAAGCTCCAGTGTGCCACCGACGACGAGCTTCGGTGGGCGCCCAACGAAATGGCAAGATCGGTCGTGCGCGTCCGCCAGCAAGAGGTAGATCGGTACGTCAAGCACTGCAAGGCGGAGGAGTCGGAGTACTGGCTCTGCACTCGGAAGACGCCGCGCACCAGGGAGCTGCTGGCGAGGGGCTGCCGGAATGCTGGCCCCAGGAGGGATTATTAGTTTTAGTATTGTTTGTTTTCAATTTTATGCATTGTACCTAGTAGTTAAGTATCATTACGTATATGTGATGATATATATATATATATTCTATGATGATCTAATGAACAATTAATATATAAATATATATTATGAATTCCATTTTCTATCTATTTTTGTATACTAATTTGAATCTAGCTGTTATCATCCACATATACAGAATGGAAAGCGTACATACACACATTGAAACAGAACATATAAGAATGGAAAACAGAGTACACACATTGAAACGGAGCAATAAACAGAGCAATATTATGATTGTTGTGAATACAAAGCTATCCATGTCGAAACAACTTTTCAAAATAAAACGCGTCCATGAGACCATGACCAGCAGCCCTTGCCTAGGGTAGCTCTTGGCTGTGCCTGAACTCATGCAGGTGTTCGTCCAAGCGGTCGACACGCTCGCGGTACATCTGGAGCGCGATCTCAAGCTCCAAGTTGGCTATTTCATCGGAGATCACCAGCTCGAGGATGCGACGACCATGTTCCTCTACTGCGACCAGGTGGACACCTGTGCCAAGTAGGCGGTCGAGCCTACGGACCAGGGCGTTGGCATCCAGTGGGCCGCGGAGAATGCGAACGGCAGCACCCATGCGAACGGCGCGGCGGGCGTCTGGTGCAAGTACGGCATGGCCGGCATCTGGTGCAAGTACGGTGTTGAGGGCCTCTACCAACTCCTAGAGAGGAATGGGGGTACTGACGGGACGTGTACCCAGCTGCGACGCTATGTCGATAGCAGCCAAGCACCAATGGATCCGCTCTTGTTGTGCGGTGCACCACGCCTCTCGCTCTGCAGCGCTCCAACGGTCTCGTCGTGCGGCGAGCCGTAGCCTATCGGCGCGGACGCACCTAGCTTGCTCTGCGGCATGCCATCGATCATGTTGTGTGGCGAGCTGCAGCCTGTAGGCGCTGACATGCCTATCTTGATCCGCGGCACTCAAGCGCCATGCGCTAGAGGTCTACTCAACCCTAGTGATGATGCGCATCACATCGTCATCCATCGTTTTGCCGGGGAGTGCCTCGGCCTCGACGGGCCGTGGCGCCTGCTCGTTTTCCTCGTCGACGAGGTTGATGGCAGAGGCGGCGCTTTGGTGGGTTGGCATGCTTGGAAAAGGTGGATGTGCTATAGGTTGCGCTTGTCGCCTCCATGCGTCACGCGCCCCCTGTGCGCAATATAGCAGGGTGGCGGGAAACAGGTGAGGAAATGGCGGGAAATGGTGGTGTGTTCATAAAACGCCATCAGTTAATGGAAACTTAGCATCGAGCTAGCACAAGAAGTAGATGATGATCAGATGAACATGGACCACACTAGGGATCCCGTTGGTGATGAATTCATCAATCCCAAACGGTTGAATACTAGCAAGCGTTTTCCCACAACACACATGGCCTATTCCATCACAAATAGGTCAGATGGATCAACTGTATGCCACGTATCGCACATTGTCAAAAAGTAATGCGGTAGACCTTCTTTAACATGTGTTAAAAAATAAATAAAATAAAAAACAAGGACCTTCTTTAACATGTGTTAAAAATAAAAATAAAAAACAAGGACCTCTTCCCATCCAGTCACCCATCCGATGGCTGCTCCAGCCTAAGCACACTTAACTTGATAGTTTTCTTACATGAGCTACTGGTGGAACAGCTAGTCCTTGCTGATAGGAATGCCTCTTCTCATCCTTATGGCGTATCCGGATGACCGCCCATCCCATAATGCCAATTGATGTTGTGTAGACAGAGCATATCACATACGTCTTATTAGAAGCAATCGCCTGTGTTATTATCGGTCTTCGCACACATTTCTGATTACAAACCTATTTTCCGCGTATCACACACATCTTGTTATATTGAACTGTTTTTGTTCTCTTGCCTAATCACAAATAGTTCATCCGAGTGAATCGTATGATGAACATTGCACACACCTTGACCGGGCTGTCTGTTTTTTGTGTTGCCTAATCACAAACAGTTCATCTGAGTGAACCAAATGTTGTACATCACACACACCTTCATCTGGCTGCCCGTTTCTTTTGTTCCTCCTCATCGCAAACAGTTAATTAAACTGAACCATATGCCCTTCATTGCACATGCAACTAAAACATGAACTGTGTTTGATGCATCAGTCATCGCAAACGTTTTATACATTTTTGACGGTTTTCCTACACCACCGTTTGCGATCATTGCATCGCACACAGTTTCTCGAAGGGTCTCTGATCATAGTGTCGCATTAGCAGCATCCTGCGGTAGTGATTGGTATTATGAGTTTATGTGACTTGATGTATCGAAGGTAGTTCGGAGTCCCAGATGAGATCACAGAAATGACGAGGAGTCTCAAAATGGTCGAGACATAAAGATTGATATATTAGACCATGTTGTTCGGACACCGGAAGTGTTCCGGAGAGTTTCGGATAAAACTAGAGTGCAGGTAGGGGTTACCGGAACCCCCGGGAGAACTAATGGGCCTCTACGGGCTTTAGTTGGAAGAGAGGAAGGGCTAGGAGGGGCTGGCCGCACCCCCCCCCCTTGGGTCCGAATTGGACTAGGGGAAGGGGGCGGCGCCCCCCTTTCCTTCCCTTTCGCCTTCTTCCTTCCTTCCCCCTCTCTCCATGTTGGTGGATTCCTACTACGACTTGGAGTCCTAGTTGGATTGCCCTCTTGGAGCGCGCCCTAGGGGCCGGTCGGCCCTCCCCTCCTCTCTCTCCTTTATATACAGGGGAGGGGGCACCCCATAGACACACAAGTTGATCTTTAGCCATGTGCGGTGCCCCCCCCTCCACAGTCTTCCACCTCGGTCATATTGTCGTAGTGCTTAGGCGAAACCCTACGTTGGTAACTTCATCATCACTGTCACCACACCGTCGTGCTAACGAAACTCTCCCTCGGCCTCAACTAGATCAAGAGTTCGAGGGACGTCACCGAGCTGAATGTGTGCAGATCGCGGAAGTGACGTGCGTTCGGTACTTGATCGATTGGATCATGAAGACATTCGACTACATCAACCGCGTTACTAAACGCTTCCGCTTTCGATCTACAAGGGTACCTAGACACATTCTCCCCACTCGTTGCTATGCTTATCCTAAATAGATCTTGCGTAATCGTAGGAAAATTTTGAAATACTACATTACCCAACGGTGGCATCTGAGCCAGGTCTATGCGTAAATGTTATATGCACGAGTAGAACACAAAGAGTTGTGGCCGGTAATAGTCATACTGCTTACCAACATGTCATACTTTGGTTCGGCGGTATTGTTGGATGAAGCGGCCCAGACCGACATTACATGACCGCTTTCATGAGACTGGTTCTACCGCCTGCTTCGCACACAGGTGGCTAGTGGGTGTCTATTTCTCCAAGTTTAGTTGAATCGAGTGTGACTACGCCCAGTCCTTGTTGAAGGTTAAAACAGCACACTTGATGAAAAATCGTTGTGGCTTTGATGCGTAGGTAAGAACGGTTCTTGCTAGAAGCCCATAATAGCCGCGTAAAACTTGCAACAACAAAGTAGAGGACGTCTAACTTATTTTTGCAGGGCTTGCTGTGATGTGATATGGTCAAGATGTGATGATATATAATTTGTTGTATGAGATGATCATGTTTTGTAACAGTTATCGGCAACTGGTAGGAGCCATATGGTTGTCGCTTTATTGTATGAAATGCAATCGCCATGTAATTGCTTTACTTTATCATTAAGCGGTAGCGATAGTCGTAGAAGCAATAGTTGGCGAGACGACAACGATGCTTTGATGGAGATCAAGGTGTCAAGCCGGTGATGATGGTGATCGTGATGGTGCTTTGGAGATGGAGATCAAAGGCACAAGATGATGATGGCCATATCATATCACTTATTTGATTGCATGTGATGTTTATCCTTTTATGCATCTTATTTTGCTTAGTACGGTGGTAGCATTATAAGATGATCTCTCACTAAATTTCAAGGTACAAGTGTTCTCCCTGAGTATGCACCGTTGCTACAGTTCGTCATCCCGAGACACCATGTGATGATCGGGTGTGATAAGCTCTACGTTCACATACAACAGGTGCAAGCCAGTTTTGCACACGCGGAATACTCGGGTTAAACTTGACGAGCCTAGCATATGCAGATATGGCCTTGGAGCACTGAGACCGAAAGGTTGAACATGAATCATATAGTAGATATGATCAATATAGTGATGTTCACCATTGAAAACTACTCCATCTCACGTGATGATCGGACATGGTTTAGTTGATATGGATCACATGCTCATTTAGATGACTAGAGGGATGTCTATCTAAGTGGGAGTTCTTGAGTAATGTGATTAATTGAATTTTAATTTATCATGAACTTAGTCCTGAAAGTATTTGCAAATTATGTTGTAGATCAATAGCTCGCGTTATAGCTCCCCGTTTATTTTTTGATAAATTCCTAGAGAAAAATAAGTTGAAAGATGATAGTAGAATTGATGCGGACTAGATCCGTGATATGAGGATTATCCTCATTTTCTGCACAGAAGAATTATGTCCTTGATGCACCGCTAGGTGACGGACCTTTTGCAGGAGCAGATGCGGATGTTATGAACGTTTGGCAAGCTTGGTATGATGACTACTTGATAGTTTAGTGCACCATGCTTTACGGCTTAGAACCGGTACTTCAAAAATATTTTCAACAACATGGAGCATATGAGATGTTCCAAGAGATGAAATTGGTATTTCAGTCTCATGCTTGTGTCGAGAGGTATGAGACCTCTGACATGTACTTTGCCTACAAGATGGAGGAGAATGGCTCAACCAGTGAGCATGTGCTCAGAATGTCTGAACACTACAATCGCTTGAATCAAGTGGGAGTTAATCTTCCAGATAAGATAGTGATTTATAGAGTTCTCTAGTCACTATCACCATGTTATTCGAACTTCGTGATGAACTATAATATGCAAGGGATGACGAAAATGATTCCCGAGCTCCTCGTGATGCTAAAATCGGCGAAGGTAGAAATCAAGAAAGAGCATCAAGTGTTGATGGTTAACAAAACCACTAGTTTCAAGAAAAGGGGCAAAGTAAAAGAAAGGGAACTTCAAGAAAGAATGGAAAGCAAGTTGCCACTCCCGTGAAGAAACCCAAAGCTAGACCTAAGCCTAAAAGTGAGTGCTTCTACTGCAAAGGGAATGGTCACTGGAAGCGGAACTACCCCAAATACTTGGCGGATAAGAAGGATGGCAAAGTGAAAGGTATATTTGCTATACATGTTATTGATGTGTACTTTACTAGTATTCATAGTAACCCCATGGTATTTAATACCGGTTCAGTTGCTAAGATTAGTAACTCGAAACCGGAGTTGCAAAATGAACGTAGACTAGTTAAGGGTGAGGTGACGCTATGTGTTGGAAATGATTCCATGGTTGATAAGATCACCATCGCACACTCCTTTTACCTTCGAGATTAGTGTTGAACCTAAAATAAATGCTATTTGGTGTTTTGCGTTGAGCATGAATATGATTGGATCATGTTTATTGCAATACGGTTATTCATTTAAATCAAAGAATAATTGTTATTCTGTTTACATGAATAAAACCTTCTATGGTCATACACTTAATATAAATGGTTTATTGAATCTCGATCGTAGTGATACACATATTCATAATATTGATGCCAAAAGATGCAAAGTTGATAATGGTAGTGCAACATACTTGTGGCACTGCCGTTTAGGTCATATTGGTGTAAAGCACATGAAGAAACTCCATGCGAATGGACTTTTAGAATCACTTGATTATGAATCACTTGATTATGAATCACTTGATGCTTGCGAACCATGCCTCATGGGCAAGATGACTAAGACTCTGTTCTCTAGAACAATGGAGCGAGCCACTGACTTATTGGAAACAATACATACTAATGTATGCGGTCCGATGAGTGTTGAGGCTCGCGGTGGGTATCGTTATTTTCTGACCTTCACGGATGATTTGAGTAGATATGGGTATATCTACTTAATGAAACATAAGTCTGAAACATTTGAAAAAGTTCAAAGAATTTTGAGAGTGAAGTGGAAAATCATCGTAACAGGAAAATAAAGTTTCTATGATCTGATCGTGGAGGCGAATATTTGAGCTACGAGTTTGGTCTTCATTTGAAACAATGTGGAATAGTTTTGCAACTCACGCCACCTAGAACACCACAGCATAGTGGTGTTTCTGAACGTCGTAGCCGTACTTTATTAGATATGGTGCGATCTACGATGTCTCTTACCGATTTACCACTATCGTTTTGGGGTTTTGCATTAGAGACAGTTGCATTCACGTTAAATAGGGCACCATCTAAATCCGTTGAGACGACACCGTATGAACTATGGTTTGGCAAGAAACCTAAGCTATCGTTTCTTAAAGTTTGGGTCTACGATGCTTATGTGAAAAATCTTCAACCTTATAAGCTCGAACCCAAATCAGAGAAATGTGTCTTCATAGGATACCTAAAGGAAACTATTGGGTACACCTTCTATCACAGATCCAAAGGCAAGATATTTGTTGCTAAGAATGGATCCTTTCTAGAGAAGGAGTTTCTCTCGAAAGAAGTGAGTGGGAGGAAAGTAGAACTTGATGAGGTAATTGTACCTTCTCCCGAATTACAAAAATGGTTCATCACAGAAATAAGTTCCAGTGATGCCTACACGAATTAGTGAGGAAGTTAATGATGAAGATCATGAAACTTCAGATCAAGTTACTACCGAACCTCGTAGGTCAACCAGAGTATGATCCACACCAGAGTGGTACGGTAATCCTGTTTTGGAAATCATGTTACTAGACCATGATGAACCTACGAACTATGAGGAAGCGATGATGAGCCCAGATTCCAACAGATGGCTTGAGCCCATGAAATCTGAGATAGGATCCATGTATGTGAACAAAGTGTGGACTTTGGTGGACTTGCCCGATGATCGGGAAGCCATTGAGAATAAATGGATCTTTTCAAGAGGAAGACAGACGCTGATAGTAGTGTTACTATTTACTATCTACAAAGCTTGACTTGTCGGAAAGGTTTTTTGACAAGTTCAAGGTGTTGACTATGATGAGATTTTCTCACTCGTATTGATGCTTAAACTCTATCCGAACCATGTTAGCAAATGCCACATTTTATGAAATCTGACAAATGGATTCAAAACTGCATTCCTTAATGAATTTATTAAAGAAGAGTTGTATATGATACAACCATAAGGTTTTGTCAATCCTAAAGGTGCTAACAAAATGTGCAAGCTCCAGCGATCCATCTATGGACTGGTGCAAGCATCTCGGAGTTGGAATATACGCTTTGATGAGTTGATCAAAGCATATAGTTTTATACAAACTTGTGGTGAAGCCTGTATTTACAAGAAAGTGAGTGGGAGCACTACAGCCTTTCTGATAAGTATATGTGAATGACATATTGTTGGTCGGAAATGATGTAGAATTTTTTAGAAAGCATAAAGGAGTGTTTGAAAGGAGTTTTTTTTAAAGAAAAACCTCAGTGAAGCTACGTACATATTGGGCATCAGGATCTATAGAGATAGATCAAGACGCTTGATAAGATTTTTCAATGAGTACATACCTTGATAAGATTTTGAAGTAGTTCAAAATGGAACAGTCAAAGAAGGAGTTCTTGCCTGTATTGCAAGGTGTAAAGTTGAGTAAGACTCAAAACATGACCACGGCAGAAAATAGAAAGAGAATGAAAGTCATTCCCTATGCCTCAGCCATAGGTTCTATGTTGTGTACCAAACCTATTGTGTACCTTGCCATGAGTATGGCAAGGGGGTACAATATTGATCCAGGAGTGGATCAGTGGACAGCGGTCAAAATTATCCTTAGAAGACTAAGGAGATATTTCTCGGTTATGGAGGTGATAAAGAGTTCGTCGTAAAGAGTTACGTCGATGCAAGATTTTACACCGATCTGGATGACTCTGAGTCTCAATCTGGATACATATTGAAAGTGGGAGCAATTAGCTAGAGTAGCTCCATGAAGAGAATTGTAGACATAGAAAATTTGCAAAATACATACGGCTCTGAATGTGACAGACCCATTGACTAAACTTCTCTCACATGCAAAACATGATCACACCTTAGTACTCTTTGGGTGTTAATCACATGGTGATGTGAACTATATTATTGACTCTAGTAAAACCCTTTGGGTATTAGTCACATGGCAATGTAAACTAATCACATAAAGATGTGAAATATTGGTGTTAAATCACATGATGATGTCAACTAGATTATTGACTCTAGTGCAAGTGGGAGACTGAAGGAAATATGCCCTAGAGGCAATAATAAAGTTGTTATTTATATTTCCTTATATCATGATAAATGTTTATTATTCATGCTAGAATTGTATTAACTGGAAACTTAGTACATGTGTGAATACATAGACAAAACAGAGAGTCCCTAGTATGCCTCTACTTGACTAGCTCGTTAATCAAAGATGGTTAAGTTTCCTAGGCATAGACATGTGTTGTCATTTGATGAACGAGATCACATCATTAGAGAATGATGTGATGGACAATACCCATCCATTAGCTTAGCATTAATGATTGTTTAGTTTTATTGCTATTGCTTTCTTCATAACTTATACATGTTCCTATGACTATGAGATTATGCAACTCCTGAATACCGGAGGAACACTTAGTGTGCTATCAAACGTCACAACGTAACTGGGTGATTATAAAGATGCTCTACATGTGTCTCTGATGGTGTTTGTTGAGTTGCCATAGATCAAGATTAGGATTTGTCACTCCGATTGTTGGAGAGGTATCTTTGGGCCCTCTCGATAACGCACATCACTATAAGCCTTGAAAGCAATGTGACTAATGAGTTAGTTGCAGGATGATGCACTATGGAACGAGTAAAGAGACTTGTCGGTGACGAGACTGAACTAGGTATGATGATACCGATGATCGAATCTTGGGCAAGTAACATACCGATGACAAAGGGAACAACATTTTGTTATGCGGTTTGACCGATAAAGATCTTCGTAGAATATGTAGGAGCCAATATGAGCGTCCAGGTTCCGCTATTGGTTATTGACCGGAGATGTGTCTCGGTCATTTCTACATAGTTCTCGAACCCGTAGGGTCCGCACGCTTAACGTTCGATGACGATTGGTATTATGAGTTTATGTGATTTGATGTACCGAAGGTAGTTCGGAGTCCCGGATGAGATCACAGACATGCTGAGGAGTCTCGAAATGGTCGGGGCATAAAGATTGATATATTGGACCATGTTGTTCGGACACCAGAAGTGTTCTGGAGAGTTTCAGATAAAACCGAAGTGCCGGAAGGGGTTACCGGAACCCCTGGAAGAACTAATGGGCCTCTATGGGCCTTAGTGGGAAGAGAGGAAGGGCCATGAGGGGCTGACCACGCCCCCTCCCCCCTTGGGTCCGAATTGGACTAGGGGAAGGGGGCGGCGCCCCCCTTTCCTTCCCTTCCGCCTTCTTCCTTCCTTCCCCCTCTCTCCCTCTAGGTGGATTCTGAAAGTGCAACAATCCCTAGGTTGTTTTGGTAATTCCTAACAACATATAGCCCATTGAGCTAATGCTATTTCAAGATAAATATTTCAGGAAAGCTCAATGTTTGGCATGGCATGGATTAGAAAGTGGACCCCGTTCGCACACGAACACGTCACCGTGTACCCTCGACGCCGGGGGTGATGCACCGCAGCTCACGTCGAAGGAGACCGGCCGGAAGCGCGGTACGCAATATAATCCGGCGGGTGCTTTTGTAGACCCGAAACCCCACACACCCGGGAGGGACCCCGTCAGGGCGCGCGGTGGCTATGGGCTGCCCTAGGTCGGCCTGACCGCCCCTAGGGCCTCGAAGTTCGCCACCCTGCAACAAGAAGAACGAACAAAGAACGAGGAAGAAGAAGAACAAGGGAGAAGGAAAAGTAAAGGTAAAAGGTGTAGATAGATTTGTTCGATTGTGTATTGTTCAATCTGCCTTCACCCCTTACATATATATGAGGCGGATGGACTTCCCGTACAAGAAAAGGACTCAAATCACGTCCAAATCATCAAAAGTTACCCTAACTCGGACTACGAGGGCCGGAACTTCCGGTCTGGCCCGGAACTTTCGGGCTGAAATTATATCAAGTATCCCTCTTGCACTGAATCTGCAGGCCGCATACTACTTCGGATGATGATGGTCCCAAAAGCAAAGTTGTAGATCTTGCAATGAAGAAAAACTCTTCAGTTGATCACTTTTTCATTCGAGGTTATCTTGATATCAAAATCCGCCCCGCAAATCTGCAAACAATGTTAAATTTCCAGTTTTCGGGGCGCACCGTGTGCAAACTTTTGGTTTAACCCAGAACCTCCCCAGAAGTTTTGCCCGGAACTTCCGGGGCAAACTTATGCAGCACATTGTTTTGGCTCTAACTTTTACATATGAACTCCGATTTAGACGTTTTTTTATATCGAAATCGATCGTCTCGACGAGACGAAGACAATCCGTGTAGAAACATTTCTAATATGAGGCCATCTTGGGGGCGTAATCAGATGAATAGTGTTCTGAATATAAAATCTGAGTAGTTCAAACACAACTTCGGCCTTAGAGATGAGACCGGATGGCTATGGCCCAAATATGAAAGTTTCTCCTTTTGACGATACGGAACTTTCTCACTTTGAGCACTTCTCCATTTGAGGCCATCTTAATTAAGTTCTTGGCCGTGTCAACACATGCGCCCCTCTTTTTCGGCAAACTTGTGTGCCGAAAAATAACTTGCACGATGCTTTTTCTAAGGACGATGTCAACACTCCATCGGCCATTTTGCATGTTCTTAGGACGATAAGTATATATCGGCCATTGCTTGTTTGAACCTCTTGATGCAAACTTGGGTGAAAACTTCTCAGCTTCTATAACAATCCGGTGATAAGGTTCCATAGACCAAAACCATCCTCCGAACCATATTGTTCTCCCTTTAGTTAGGATTTTGCAGATAATCAAGAATGAACTTCCTTCAGTCCTTACTTCATCTGCATAAAAGTTTCATTAGTGGCCGAAGCGATGGGCTTCGATTCGGCCTTACCTATGTTGACAAGACCTAGCATCAGCTATTGATAGAAATGCAATACACCATGATTAACATACTAGCCGGATGCTTGTTGTGCCAACTCTTTCAAATTGTCATGTCTAGATATATGAACAATTTTAAAGCAACCCAAGGTAAATATTGCATCTAGACATACCAAATGATAAACTATAAGTGATTCGTCAAAACATTGATAACCCTTGGATATTTGTTGCACTACTAATAACGAATCACCGGAAGCCTCAATATGTATATCACCTATAGCAAGGCAAAGCTCCAATCCGAATGACAATGCATATTCAGCTTTGATCATTGTGCAAAAATATTTTAAGCGGCATGAGGCTTCACAAAATAGCTTCATATGGAGATAAATAAACAACACCAACACCTTGGCCATTGTTAGAAATTTAACCATCAATATATAATCTCCATGGTACTAGAGAGATCAAGCTAAAAACAATATTATGCATGATGTCAATATGATGCTCAATAATAAAATCAACCATGATTTGGCCTTACGTAAGTTTTGAAAACTAACAAGCCAAAGCACACCCAATCAAAACATAAGTTCACTCTGCAATTTTGGTGAATTGTTCTATGCATAATATCCTCAATGGCATCAATTTGACAAATTCCTTTGCAAGCACTTATCTCAATCTCTACTCAAACTAAGAACGGTGTTAGAGTACCACACCGGCCATTCTTACATATATTCTTAGGGCGATAGATAAGTATCGGCCATTACCATGAGGTCCATGTAGAATTCATTCACCAAATCATGTATAGCCGGAATAAACAAATGAAATAGCAATCAAATATTTCGGCCCTTTGGATTAGCAAGAAAAAATGTAGCTAATAAATTATATAGAGATTTCGTAATACCCTCTCATGATGCAGAAAATTATGTCGCTTCCATGGATTAAAATAAATCCTGGGAGGGTAATTTATCATACCTGATGATGAATTCCATGGCAAAGGCATCAATGGTATGGTTGAAAAACATGGATGATGTGCTAACCGAAGATTTTGATGGGGTGATGCAAACCTTTGGCGTAATTGTTTCTGGTTTCCATCCTTCTCTTTCTTCACCTTTATAACACTTGTTGCAATAGAAGGGTGCACATCATTTTTATTTTGACTGCTCCTCTTGGGAACCCATGCCATGTTCTTCTTTTTCAGCTCTTGTGCACTAAGTTTTTGTAATTCCTTCTTTCGCCAATACGATAAGCCAAGTGGGCACCCCGGCTGTGATTTTGTTTGAAGCAATGGCAATTCTTGTCTTACCTTGTGCAATGTCAACTTCTTTTCTTCAAATTTGGCACTTTAACTCTTGATAATTGGTTGCTTCGTCTCATTGCCTTTAGTAGCCAATGTCAACATGTTAATTGGCTCTTTTTCATTTGAGATCAAATCTGAAGTTGCACTCTTACGACCATCTCTATTAACACGGTACACTTGTTTGACCACCTCTTTCTTCTTCTTTGAGCTCCAGACCGATTCCTTATGATTGAAACGGCCTTTAACATATGATTTTTCAAATGTTGATCTTCTCGGAGATGCATAATATTGGTTAGATGGTCTAAAATAAGATGGAGAGTGTGCCCTTGTATCATACCTGTCCCATGATGGATATGGATCTACATGAGCATAGGGATGCATCCACGGCATTAGCACTGGCGGCCCAAAATAAGGATATGAATATTTTGCATTAAAATGCTCACTTTGCCAATACAGATCCTCATATTTGCGCCTTGGGGGTGATCTTGGTTTCTTTGCATGATTTGGCCGATAAGCATTCTTCTCTCCACTCTTCTTTTGATATTTATCCAATAGTTCAGCGAAGGTGATTTTTGATCTCTTGCACTTGCTCTTATTTCGGCCTTTGTTTTCTTTTGGTTTGCTTTCATCGATCATTGGATTTCCTTGTTGCCCCCCAGTCCTTAGCGTCTTCATTGTAGCTTTGATGGAATTCTCACCCTCAAGTTCATGTTCATTGTGATCTTCAACTACTTCTTTACTTGAAAGCTTGATCCCATCACCTGCAGTTTTTATTTTCTCTTTAGATGGATCGGCTTGAAGTAGTCAATGCAAAAACTTTTTGCCATCAAGACCAATCGCAATAGACTGGTCATCCTTTGGTGTTTCAACAAATTTCAATCGTCCTTTTTCAATGGCCGATTTAACTATTTGATGAAACATGTGGCATTCCTCAAAATTATGCTTGGATGAATCATGCAACTTACAATACATTCGTCCTTGGATAGATGGCTTGACATGGTGATCAAGAATTCTAATGTAATTATTTTTCAACAACAAAGCAAAGATTTGATCACACATGTTTGAATTGAAGGTATACTTTTTGTTTTCTAGCCGATCATGTTGTGAGAACGGCTTTGGAGTTAAGAAAATGAATGGTTCAGATTTTGCATCTTTCCATTCAGCTATGAATTCTCTTTCGCATACTTTTTCCGATGTCATTAAATAAGAAACTATACTAGCATCGGTTTTCCCAAAAGATTTTAACCTTGGCTTTAAATTTCTGAAATCAAAGTAGTTAGAACATACACGTCTCAATTGGGACCATGCATAAGCCAAGCATGAAGCAAGAAAAGCTACCCAATTAGATATGAACTTTAAATAAAGCAATGGGAAAAACTTTGGCTGCAGTAATAAGTCACTATCGGTCTCTTTGAATGGTACAATATATTGGCTGATATGCTTAGTAACAATTTTATTGCTAACAAGTAAATTTCCCTTCTTCATTGGTCTTTGAAAATTACTTACTAGACTTTTTCTAATATATGCATCAACAATAAAGTTGTGACCAAATCTGAAAATAGGTAAATTACTTGCTAGACATACCTCTTCAAATATGTTGGGAGAGCATGATTATTGCATATGATGAATAATATTGTGCTTTTCTTCTGGATGACTTCCCAACACCATGTCACAATTTTCTTCTTAATTTCGTGCATCATAAATTTGAAGATCTTTGTCAATCGAACTTTGTTCGGCTACTTGTTCTTGTCATTGAAGCTTGTCAATTTCTATGGCACGAAACTCATAGGGAAGGAAGTAGGTTCCATTAACTTCAGAAAAATCAAGCATGGTTGTTTTGCTATGCTTGCCATGCCCTTTCTCAATAATACTTGCCTCTTTGGATTTGATGGATTCGGAATATATACTACTTGATTCGGCTTTTTCAACCGAAGCACTTTCAAGTTCTGAATCATCCTTCTTTTCATTGATACCACCCATTGGCAATGCTTCTTTTATCTGAGCCAATTCTTTTTCTATTTGTTTCTGGCAGCGAGCGACAAAGTTGGCTTTAAGATTTTTCTCAATTTCAGCCCACTCCGGATACGATTGCCCCCCGATGTTTTTAGATTCTTTCGGCAATGACACACGGGTGTTGCCGAAATTTTGCAGTAGTGTAGGGGGTGTATAATATGATGTAGTACTAGGTGAAGGCATATGCATTGTTGTAAAACCATATTTTTGCTCGCCAATTTTATCAATTGGCAAAGATTCATCTTCTTGCAAAACTCTAGCTTTTATTGCGACACAATCAGGAAATGGCCCTTTTTCATGTTGTTCAAGGAAAATAGCACTAATCCTCTTATTCTGGGCTAAACTCTTCAATGCGGCCACCACTACCTCATCTTCTACAATATTTGGCACAACCGCTCCTGTAAAATTTACATTTATTCGGCTATGACCTGAAAGGTGTGAAGCCGAATTTTGAGCATCTACAGTGTGTATGGTGCCGAAAAATTACAAACATGAGGTGTAGCATATGAAGGTTGAGAGTAACTGGCCGAATAGCTAGCAGTAGCATGGCCAATTCTCCCATCCATCGATAAGGTTGGATTCACATATTGCAAATTAGTTGGTGATGAATAAAAAGGTGAAACACTTTCTTGTATGCTATTAGAAATTTTAACATGAGGTGTTTCAAATTGATTAACCAAACCCATCATGTTGTTCATCGGCATATGGATTTATGGGGTTGCCGATGCATGAGAGTTTGGATACATATGTTGTACGTTGCTAAAATCATAAGAATTTGAAGCATGAAGATTGCTTTGCATCGGCCCTTGCGCATAATTAGATGCATGATTGATAAAACTAGGGCTAGCCGATACATTATGCTCATTAGGTGATCCAGCAACAACATATGGATTATTTGCATCTACAAAGGGGAATTGGGTATTCATATTACCTTTGTAGATTGCAGCAACTTGATGACGATCTCTTCATAGCAAGAACGGGCTGGAGGCCGTTCAAAGCTTCGTCCCCAGCGGAGTGGCCAAAAAGTGTGTTCGCACACAAACACGTCATCGTGTACCCTCGACGCCGGGGGTGATGCACCGCAGCTCACGTCGAAGAAGACCCGCCGGAAGGACGGTACGCAAGACAATCCGGCGGGTGCTTTTGTAGACCCGAAACCCCACACACCCGGGAGGGACCCCGTCAGGGCGCGCGGCGGCTATGGGCTGCCCTAGGTTGGCCTGACCGCCCCTAGGGCCTCGAGGTTCGCCGCCCTGCAACAAGAAGAACGAACGAAGAACGAGGAAGAAGAAGAAGAAGGAAGAAGGAAAAGTAAAGGTAAAGGTGTAGATAGATTTCTTCGATTGTGTGTTGTTCAATCGGCCTTCACCCCTTACATATATATGAGGCGGATGGACTTCCCGTACAAGAAAAGGACTCAAATCACGTCCAAATCATCAAAAGTTACCCTAACTCGGACTACGAGGGCCGGAACTTCCGGTCTGGCCCGGAACTTCCGGGCTGAAATTATATCAAGTTGCCCTCTTGCACTGAATCTGCAGGCCGCATACTATTTCGGATGACGATGGTCCCAAAAGCAAAATTGTAGATCTTGCAATGGAGAAAAACTCTTCAGTTGATCACTTTTTTATCCGAGGTCATCTTGATGTCGAAATCGGCCCCGCAAATCTGCAAACAATGTTAAAATTCCAGTTTTCGGGGCGCACCGCTTGCAAACTTTCGGTTTAGCTCGGAACCTCCCCGGAAGTTTTGCCCGGAACTTTCGGGGCAAACTTATGCAGCACACTGTTTTGGCTCTAACTTTTTCATAAGAACTCCGATTTAGACGTTTTTTATATCGAAATCGATCGCCTCGACGAGATGAAGACAATCCGTGTAGAAACATTTCTCATATGAGGCAATCTTGGGGGCGTAATCAGCTGAATAGTGTTCTGAATATAAAATCTGAGTACTTCAAACACAACTTCAACCTTAGAGATGAGACCGGATGGCTATGGCCCAAATATGAAAGTTTCTCCTTTTGACGATACGGAACTTTCTCACTTTGAGCACTTCTCCATTTGAGGCCATCTTAATTAAGTTCTTGACCGTGTCAAAATCTGGTGTCAGCAGACCCCTCAAAACACTAAGAAGACATGTTGGCTCAAGCTCAAGACTCTACATTTTACTTTTAGTGATCCAAGATCACATTGAGTCCATAGGAAAAGACAATACTATTAAAAGGAGATGAGGTGTTGCTTAATGAGTTACTTGCTCAAAATGCTTAGTGATATGCTCCAAACTCTCAACTACTTTCTCACATCCACATATGTCCCAAACCAAAAGTCAAACTCGGCCCCACCGAAATTTCCTACCCGGTGTCACCGAGTTCACTTGACATAGCCACTGCCACAAACCCTAGTCATTTCGGTCTCACCGATAGGGATCTCGGTCTCACCGAGATGGGATTGCATCCTCTCTGTTTCCCTTCGTAACATTTCGGTCCAACCGAGATGAGCGATCGGTCCCACCGAGATTGCAATGCAAACTCTTTGTTTCCCCTTCGTAACGTTTCGGTCTAACCGAGATGAGCGAATCAGTCCCACCAAGTTTGCCTGACCAACTCTCTGTTTGTCTACCAAAATCGGTCCCACTGAATTTGTGTAATCGGTCTCACCGAGATTACGTTATGCCTAACCCTAATGGAATCGGTCCCACCGAGTTGACATGTCGGTCCCACACAAAGTCCTAACGTTCACATTTTGAACTAAATCGATCTGACCGAGTTTCATGATTCGGTCCCACCGGGTTTGGTGATTTGTGTGTAACAGTTAGATTTTGTGTGGAGGCTATATATACCCCTCCACCCACTCTTCATTCATGGAGAGAGCTATCAGAACATGCCTACACTTCCAACATACATTTTCTGAGAAGAACCACCTACACTTGTGTTGAGGTCAAGATATTCCACTCCAACCACATAAATCTTGATTTCTAGCCTTCCCCAAGTTGCTTTCCACTCAAACCCTCTTTCCACCAAATCCAATCCTATGAGAGAGAGCTAAGTGTTGGGGAGACTATCATTTGAAGCACAAGAGCAAGGAGTTCATCATCAACACACCATCTATTACCTTTTGGAGAGTGGTGTCTCCTAGATTGGTTAAGTGTCACTTGGAAGCCTCCGTCAAGATTGTGGAGTTGAACCAAGGAGTTTGTACGGGCAAGGAGATCGCCTACTTCGTGAAGATCTACCTTAGTGAGGCAAGTCCTTCGTGGGCGATGGCCATGGTGGGATAGACAAGGTTGCTTCTTCGTGGACCCTTCGTGGGTGGAGCCCTCCGTGGACTCGTGCAACCGTTACCCTTCGAGAGTTGAAGTCTCCATCAACGTGGATGTATGATATCACCACCTATCAGAACCATGCCAAAAATCTCCGTGTCTACATTGCGTTTGCTCCCTCCAAACTCCTCCTTTTACCTTCATATGCAATTGTTTTACATTCCGCTGCTATACTCTTAGAATTGCATGTGTAGGTAGATTACTTGACTTGTGCTAAGTTGTTAAAATTTGCCAAGAATTAAAATTGGGAAAAGGCTAGATTTTTATTTGGTCGAGTAGTCTAATCACCCCCCCCCTCTAGACATACTTTCGATCCTACAGATTCCTACTAGGACTTGGAGTCCTAGTAGGATTCCCCTCTTGGGGTGCGCCCTAGGGGCCGGCCGGCTCTCCCCTCCTCTCTCCTTTATATACGGGGGAGGGGGCACCCCATAGACACACAAGTTGGTATTTAGCCGTGGGTGGTGCCCCCCTCCGCAGTTTTCCACCTCGGTCATATTGTCATAGTGCTTAGGCGAAGCTCTGCGTCGGTAACTTCATCACCGTCACCACGCCGTCGTGCTGACGAAACTCTCCCTCGGCCTCAACTGGATCAAGAGTTCGAGGGACGTCACCGAGCTAAACGTGTGCAGATCGCGGAGGTGCCGTGCATTACTTGATCGGTTGGATCACGAAGACGTTCGTCTACATTAACCGCGTTACTAAACGCTTCCGCTTTTGGTCTACGAGGGTACGTGGACACACTCTCCCCGCTCGTTGCTATGCTTCTCTTAGATAGATCTTGCGTGATCGTAGGAAAATTTTGAAATACTACCTTACCCAATAATTCCTACGCTCATGCAAGATCCATCTAGGAGATGCATAGCAACAAGAGGGGGAGGGCTTGTCTACGTACCCTCGTAGATCGAAAGCGGAAGCATTTAACAACGTGGTATGTAGTCGAACTTCTTCTCATTCCGACCGATCAAGTATCGAATGACGGAACCTCCGAGTTCTGCACATGTTCAGCTCAATGACGTCCCTCGAACTCTTGATCCAGCAAAGTGTCGAGGAAGTAGATGAGTTTCGTCAGCACGACGGCGTGGTGACGGTGATCGTGAAGTGTTCCACATGGGGCTTCGCCTAAGCACCGCGATAATATGACCGAGGTGTAATATGTGGAGGGGAGTGTCGCACACGGCTGACAGATGTTGTTATGTGTTCTAGGCGCCCCCTCCCCATGTATATATAGGTGGGAGAGGGAGGGGAGGAGCAAGGGGGCGCCCCAAGAAGGAGGAATCCTACTTGGGTGCCTCCCCAATTCAGCCTTCCCCTTCCATAAGTTCCAGAGGGGGAAGGAAGGAGTTGGGAGGAGGGAAAAGGAAGCGGGAGGCCGAATCCCTCCCCTTCCTTCTCTCTTCCCCTCTTTCCTTCTCCTCTGGTTTGGCCCATATGGGGGGCGCAGCAGCCCCTGCAGGCTGCCGTGTTTCCCCTCTTGGCCCATTAGGCCCATATCGTTTGCCCGGGGTGCCCGGAACCCCTTCCGGTGACCCGATATGTACTCGGTACCCTCCAGAACACATTAGGTGTCCGAATACTATCGTCCTATCTATCAATATTTACCTCTCGACCATTTTGAGACTCCTTGTTATGTCTGTGATCTCATCCGGGACTCCGAACAACATTCGTTCACCAAATCACATAACTCATATAATACAAAATCGTCATCGAATGTTAAGCGTGCGGACCCTACGGGTTCGAGAACTATGTAGACATGACTGAGACACCTCTCCGGTTAATAACCAATAGCGGAACCTGGATGCTCATATTGGATCCTACATATTCTACGAAGATATTTATCGGTTGAACCGTTATGACAACATACATTATTCCTTTTGTCCATCGGCATGTTACTTGCCCGAGATTCGATCGTCGGTATCTTCATACCTAGTTCAATCTCGTTACCGGCAAGTCTCTTTACTCATTCTATAATACATCATCCTATAACTAAATCATTAGTCACTTTGCTTGCAAGGCTTCCTATGATGTGCATTACCGAGAGGGCCCGGAGATACCCACTGGTACGCATTGGTGCTATACAAACGGTTTTTAAGCCCTTCCCGCGACGGCATTTGGGACTGTCGCTAAGTGAGTGTGGGCGATAGGGGGTCCTTCCCACACAACCCAGATATTGTCGGGGATATGGAGCAATGATTCAGAGGCCTTCCAAAATGTAATCGTGTGCGATGCAGCACACACTAAATTCTTTCGCACGTGTGGGATCGGTGATTAAACGTTTCTAATGACGCGGTGAAACCAAACGGTGTGCCGTAATGAACCGTTTGGGAAACAGTATGTAAGGCACACTGGCCAACCTATGAACTGTGTGCAATTTGTGCCCCATCACACACGAGTTTTCTGCGTAACCCGTCTGCCATGCAAGACTCCATCGCACACTTTTCCCGGCAATTACCGTCTGCGATAATGTTCTATCACAAACGGTTCAGGAGCCCCTTCGCACACATACAAGTGTTGCAGACCATTTGTGATTTGTTGTGTATCACCGATGGTTGCGGCAAGAGTGATGTGTGCTTTCGTTTGGGATCCCACACGTTTCCTGAAAATTACGTCTGGGATTGTATTTTACATTGGGCACGGTTTACTCCGAGCTCTCGTGCGCGATAACGCGATATCACAAACGGTTCCGGAGACCCTACGCACATGTAGTAGTGTTGCAAATCATTTGTGATCTGCTGTGTATCACCGACGGTTCCGCTACGATTGACGTATGTTTTCCGATGTGGATTGCACACACTCATTTAGTTGAACCGTGTGCGGAGCAATTGCCAGGTTAAAACAAAAATATCACATTTTGAATCGGCACGTTAAAAGGAAATTCGCCACAATATTCAATTGAACAAATAAACAAAAATATCCCATTTTGAATCGGCACGCAAAAAGCAAATTCGCCATAATATTCAATTGAACAAATAAACAAAAATATCCCGTTTTGAATTGGCACACAAAAAGCAAATTCGCCACAATATTCAATTGAACAAATAGTGTCCAAAGGAAGAACATTCATCAAATTTCGCAACAATTGCAATTGAACATATGGTAGCTAACTTCCAATGATTTGTCCACACATATATGCATTACATAATTAATCATAGTGTATGAAATACGAAGACCTCATCAGATGGAAAACAATGGATCCATGCATATATATATACAGCCCGTCTATTCTGATAATATTATCAGAATAGTTATTCTGATAACACTTCCGCACTGCATGCTCAGCGAGGGCACTGCACTTTCTTTAGTAAGAGCACTGCATTATAGAGACTAGTGAACTTCGTGTCGGAAAAACTGCGCGTAGTGTTTTTTGGGTACTGTTTTTGTTCTAGTTTTTTAACCGTTTGCCGGAACGAGGCGTGTAATATATCGTTGAAAAGCTATGAATTAGGCGCAACTTCGCCATGTTGAACACTTTCCGAGATTCCTCACGGTTTAAGAGCAGTTTTGAAAATGGTGCGGCCCACAACGAGTGGCAGTGAGCGTTTTTTTTGCATTTTTTCTAAACCGCTCGTCGGAATAAAGCAAATGATACACCGTTGGATAGACATCATCGAGGCGCATCTTTTTCATATCTATTTATTTCTCTAATTCATTACGGTTTAAGAGCAGTTTCAAATTTACTAAATCGCGGAATTCTGTTTTTTTTTTTAAATCAAATTTTCGGTACTGTTTTCGCTCTAGTTTTTTAACCGTTTGTCGAAACTAGGCATGTAATACGTCGTTGGAAAGCTATGGACAAGATGCAACTTTCATATGTAGAAATGATTTTGAGATTTCTTACGGTTTTAAGTTAATTTTGAAAATCATGCGGCGGACGACAAGTGGCAGCGGCAATTTTTCGCAAAAACATTTCAAACCGGTCGTTGAAATGATTCAAATGATATGCCATTGGAAAGATATCGACGAGATGCAACTTTTTCATTTAGAACACACTCTCTAATTTTATACAGTTTAAGAGCAGTTTTGATTTTACCGAAATGTGGCACTCTGTTTTTTCACGACACTAAAATCGATGAGTGGACAGCATCAAACAGAAAACCGCACTGCTTCGGACTGAAAACAGTACTGCATTAGACGGGCAAACGAACCACATCATTTTTTTGTCAGACCAAAATTTTCTTAGACGAGGAAATGGAGTGCACTTCACATCGAATGTAAGTGAACCACATCAATCGAAAAATGTACCAAGACACGAGTCTAAGTGTACCATATGATTTTTCTGTCTTTTTCTAACTTGTTTCATAGGGTTAAGTGGACCATATTTGTCAATGCTAGTGTGCTACATCATACGGGAAAGCGCACTGCAATGTCATCACAGAGGATTGCACGCGATTCTTTTTGTTATCGTTTAAAATGAAAAGAAATGCATACTACAGTGGAGCGAACCTCTAAAAAACAGAAAAAGTGCATAGTATGGTTGAGAGAAGCTCTCCACACAATAAAACTGAACCTCTCTGTCGACAGAAGTGAACCTCTTGACACGGTTTTTTTGCATGTCCAATGTATATTGTGTTGGAGAACGTAGTAATTTCAAAAAAATCCTACGCACACGCAAGATCATGGTGATGCATAGCAACGAGAGGGGAGAGTGTTGTCTACGTACCCTCGTAGACCGGAAGCGGAAGCGTTAGCACAACGCGGTTGATGTAGTCGTATGTCTTCACGGCCTGACCGATCAAGCACCGAAACTACGGCACCTCCGAGTTCTAGCACACGTTCAGCTTGATGACGATCCCCGGACTCCGATCCAGCAGAATGTCGGGGAAGAGTTCCGTCAGCACGACGGCGTGGTGACGATCTTGATGTTCTACCGTCGCAGGGCTTCGCCTAAGCACCGCTACAATATTATCGAGAATTATGGTGGAAGGGGGCACCCCACACAGCTAAGAGATCAATGATCAATTGTTGTGTCTTTGGGGTGCCCCCCTGCACCCGTATATAAAGGAGCAAGGGAGGAGGAGGCCAGCCCTAGGATGGGGCGCGCCAAGTGTGGAGTCCTACTAGGACTCCCTAGTCCTAGTAGGATTCCACCTCCCATATGGAATAGGAAAAGAGGAAGGGAAAAGGAGAAGGAAGGAAAGGGGCGCCCCCCTTCCCTAGTCCAATTCGGACCAGACCAAGGGGAGGGGTGCGGCCACCCTTGAGGCCCTTTTCCTTCTTTCCCGTATGGCCCAATAAGGCCCAATACGTATTCCCGTAACTCTCCGGTACTCCGAAAAATACCCGAATCACTCGGAACCTTTCCGATGTCCGAATATAGTCGTCCAATGTATCGATCTTTACGTCTCGACCATTTCGAGACTCCTCATCATGTCCCGATCTCAACCGGGACTCCGAACTCCTTCGGTACATCAAAACTCATAAACTCATAATATAACTGTCATCGAAACCTTAAGCGTGCGGACCCTACGGGTTCGAGAACAATGTAGACATGACCGAGACACGTCTCCGGTCAATAACCAATAGCGGAACCTGGATGCTCATATTGGCTCCCACATATTCTACAAAGATCTTTATCGGTCAGACCGCATAACAACATACGTTGTTCCCTTTGTCATCGGTATGTTACTTGCCCGAGATTCAATCGTCGGTATCTCAATACCTAGTTCAATCTCGTTACCGACAAGTCTCTTTACTCATTCCATAATACATCATCCTGCAACTAACTCATTAGTTGCAATGCTTGCAAGGCTTAAGTGATGTGCATTACCGAGAGGGCCCAGAGATACCTCTCCGACAATCGGAGTGACAAATCCTAATCTCGAAATATGCCAACCCAACAAGTACCTTCGGAGACACTTGTAGAGCACCTTTATAATCACTCAGTTACGTTGTGATGTTTGGTGGCACACAAAGTGTTCCTCCGGTAAACGGGAGTTGCATAATCTCATAGTCATAGGAACATGTATAAGTCATGAAGAAAGCAATAGCAACAAACTAAACAATCAAGTGCTATGCTAACAGAATGGGTCAAGTCAATCACATCATTCTCCTAATGATGTGATCCCGTTAATCAAATGACAACTCATGTCTATGGTTAGGAAACATAACCATCTTTGATCAACGAGCTAGTCAAGTAGAGGCATACTAGTGACACTTTGTTTGTCTATGTATTCACACATGTATTATGTTTCCGGTTAATACAATTCTAGCATGAATAATAAACATTTATCATGATATAATGAAATAAATAATAACTTTATTATTGCCTCTAGGGCATATTTCCTTCAGTCTCCCACTTGCACTAGACTCAATAATCTAGTGCACATCGCCATGTGATTTAACATCAATAGTTCACATCACCATGTGATTAACACCCATAGTTCACATCAACATGTGACCAACACCCAAAGGGTTTACTAGAGTCAATAATCTAGTTCACATCGCTATGTGATTAACACCCAAAGAGTACTGAGGTGTGATCATGTTTTGCTTGTGAGAGAAGTTTAGTCAACGGGTCTGCCACATTCAGATCCGTAAGTATTTTGCAAATTTCTATGTCAACAATGCTCTGCATGGAGCTACTCTAGCTAATTGCTCCCACTTTCAATATGTATCCAGATTGAGACTTTGAGTCATCTGGATCAGTGTCAAAACTTGCATCGATGTAACCCTTTACGACGAACCTTTTGTCACCTCCAGAATCGAGAAACATATCCTTATTCCACTAAGGATAATTTTGACCAATGTCCAGTGATCTACTCCTAGATCACTATTGTACTCCCTTGCCAAACATAGGGCAGGGTATACAATAGGTCTGGTACACAGCATGGCATACTTTATAGAACCTATGGCTGAGGCATGGGGAATGACTTTCATTCTCTCTCTATCTTTTGCCGTGGTCGGGTTTTGAGTCTTACTCAGTTTCACACCTTGTAACACAGGCAAGAACTCTTTCTTTGACTGTTCCATTTTGAACTACTTCAAAATCTTGTCAAGGTATGTACTTATTGAAAAAACTTATCAAGCGTCTTGATCTATCTCTATAAATCTTGATGCTCAATATGTAAGCAGTTTCACCAAGGTCTTTCTTTGAAAAACTCCTTTTCAAACATTCATTTATGCTTTGCAGAATAATTCTACATTATCTCCGATCAACAATATGTCATTCACATATACTTATCAGAAATTCTGTAGTGCTCCCACTCACTTTCTTGTAAATACAGGCTTCACCGCAAGTCTGTATAAAACTATATGCTTTGATCAACTTATCAAAGCATATATTCCAACTCCGAGATGCTCACATCAGTCCATAGATGGATCGCTAGAGCTTGCATATTTTGTTCGTACCTTTAGGATTGACAAAACCTTCTGGTTGCATCATATACAACTCTTCTTTAATAAATTCATTAAAGAATGCAGTTTTGTTTATCCATTTGCCAGATTTCATAAAATGCGGCAATTGCTAACATGATTCGGACAGACTTAAGCATAGATACGAGTGAGAAACTCTCATCGTAGTCAACACCTTGAACTTGTCGAAAACCTTTTTTCGACAATTCTAGCTTTGTAGATAGTAACACTACTATCAGCGTCCGTCTTCCTCTTGAAGATCCATTTAATCTCAATGGCTCGCCGATCATTGGTCAAGTCAATCAAAATCCATACTTTGTTCTCATACATGGATCTCATCTCAGATTTCATGGCCTCAAGCCATTTCGCGGAATCTGGGCTCATCATCGCTTCCTCATAGTTTGTAGGATCATCATGGTCAAGTAACATGACCTCCAGAACAGGATTACCGTACCACTCTGGTGCAGATCTCACTCTGGTTTACCTACGAGGTTCGGTAGTAACTTGATCTGAAGTTACATGATCATCATCATTAGCTTCCTCACTAATAGGTGTAGTAGTCACAGGAATAGATTTCTATGATGAACTACTTTCCAATAAGGGAGCAGGTACAGTTTACCTCATCAAGTTCTACTTTCCTCCCACTCACTTCTTTCGAGAGAAACTCCTTCTATAGAAAGGATCCATTCTCAGTAATGAATATCTTGCCTTTGGATCTGTGATAGAATGTGTACCCAACATTTTCTTTTGGGTATCCTATGAAGACACACTTCTCCGATTTGGGTTTGAGCTTATCAGGTTGAAACTTTTTCACATAAGCATTGCAACCTCAAACTTTAAGAAACGACAGCTTAGGTTTCTTGCCAAACCATAGTTCATACGGTGTCGTCTCAACGGATTTAGATGGTGCCCTATTTAACGTGAATGCATTTGTCTCTAATGCATAACCCCAAAAGGATAGTGGTACATCGGTAAGAGACATCATAGATCGCACCATATCTAATAAAGTACGGTTATGACGTTCGGACACACCATTATGTTGTGGTGTTCCAGGTGGCGTGAGTAGTGAACTATTTCACATTGTTTTTAACTGAAGGCCAAAATCATAACTCAAATATTTTACTTCTGCGATCATATCGTAGAAACTTTTATTTTTGTTATGATGATTCTCCACTTCACTCTGAAATTCTTTGAACTTTTCAAATGTTTCATACTTGTATTTCATCAAGTAGATATACTCATATCTGCTCAAATCATCTGTGAAGATCAGAAAATAATGATACCTGCCACGAGCCTCAATATTCATCGGACCACATACATCAGTATGTATGATTTCCAACAAATCTGTTGCTCGCTCCATTGTTCCGGAGAACGGAGTCTTAGTCATCTTGCCCATGAGGCATGGTTCGCAAGCATCAACTGATTCATAATCAAGTGATTCCAAAAGCCCATCAGCATGGATTTTCTTCATGCGCTTTACACCAATATGACCTAAACGGCAGTGCCACAAATAAATTGCACCATCGTTATTAACTTGCATCTTTTGGGTTCAATATTATGAATATGTGTATCACTATGATCGAGATCCAACGAACCATTTTCATTGAGTGTGTAACCATATAAGGTTTTATTCATGTAAAGAGAACAACAATTTATTCTCTTACTTAAATGAATAATCGTATTGCAATAAACATGATCAAATCATATTCATGCTCAACACAAACACCAAATAACACTTATTTAGGTTCTACACTAATCCCAAAAGTATAGGGAGTGTGCGATGATGATCATATCAATCTTGGAACCACTTCCAACACACATCGTCACTTCACCCTTAACTAGTCTATGTTCATTCTGCAACTCCCGTTTCGAGTTACTACTCTTAGCAACTGAACCAGTATCAAATACCGAGGGGTTTCTATGAACACTAGTAAAATACATATCAATAATCTGTATATCAAATATACCTTTGTTCACTTTGCCATCCTTCTTATCCACCAAATACTTGGGGCAGTTCCGCTTCCAGTGACCAGTCCCTTTGCAGTAGAAGCACTTAGTCTCAGGCTTAGGACCAGACTTGGGCTTCTTCACTTGAGCAGCAACTTGCTTGCCATTCTTCTTGAAGTTCCCCTTCTTCCCTTTGCCCTTTTCTTGAAACTAGTGGTCTTGTCTACCATCAACACTTGATATTTTTCTTGATTTCTACCTTCGTCGATTTCAGCATTACGAAGAGCTTGGGAATCGTTTCCGTTATCCCTTGCATATCATAGTTCATCATGAAGTTCTACTAACTTGGTGATGGTGACTAGAGAATTCTGTCAATCACTATTTTATCTAGAAGATTAACTCCCACTTGATTCAAGCGATTGTAGTACCCAGACAATCTGAGCACATGCTCACTGCTTGAGCTATTCTCCTCCATCTTTTAGCTATAGAACTTGTTGGAGACTTCATATCTCTCAACTCGGGTATTTGCTTGAAATATTAACTTCAACTCCTGGAACATCTCATATGGTCCATGACGTTCAAAACGTCTTTGAAGTCCCGATTCTAAGCCGTTTAAGCATGGTGCACTAAAATATCAAGTAGTCATCATATTGAGCTAGCCAAATGTTCATAACATCTGCATTTGCTCCTGCAATAGGTTTGTCACTGAAAGGATCGATATGGTTGACTAGAGGGGGGGTGAATAGGCAACTAACAATTTTTAGCTTTTCTTTAGCAATTTAAACTTTGCATCAAAGTAGGTTGTCTAGATATGCAACTAGATGAGCAACCTATATGATGCAACACGAATAGGAACACAAGCAAGCCAGATATATGAAACAAATAAGCTAAGCTACAAAAGTAAAGGCACGAGATAACCAAGAGTGGAGACGGTGGAGATGAGGATGTGTTGCCGAAGTTCCTTCCCTTTGAGAGGAAGTACGTCTCCGTTGGAGCGGTGTGGAGGCACAATGCTCCCCAAGAAGCCACTAGGGCCACCGTAATCTCCTCATGCCCTCACACAATGCGAGATGCCGTGATTCCACTATTGGTGCCCTTGGAGGCGGCGACCGAACCTTTACAAACGAGGTTGGGGCAATCTCCACAACTCAATTGGAGGCTCCCAACGAGACCACGAAGCTTCACCACAATGGACTATGGCTTCACGGTGACCTCAACCGTCTAGGATGCTCAAACACCCAAGAGTAACAAGATCCGCAAGGGATTAGTAGGGGGAATCAAATATCTCTTGGTGGAAGTGTAGATCGGGGCCTTCTGAACCACTCCCGAGCAAATCAACAAGTTTGGTTGGCTAGGGAGTGAGATCAGGCGAAAATGGAGCTTGGAGCAATAATGGAGCTTTGATGGTGGAAGAGGTGAGTCAACGGGGAAGAAGGAGACCCTTTATATAGTGTGTGGAAAAGATCCAACTGTTACCCACCAACCAGCCCGCGGCCAGCGGTACTACCGTGCCTGGCCAGCGGTACTACCTCAAGGCCGCGCGGTACTACTGCTTGCAACCAAGCAGTACTACCGCACGGCAGTGCGGTACTACCGTACCATCCCACGGTACTGCCGCGACCCCAGCCAGGGAAACAGACGCAAGCTGGGGGCGGTACTTCCGCACGCGCGGTACTACCACACCCCCAATGCGGTACTACCGTAAGGCAAAAGTCCCGTCCAGGGGGAAGGGGAACTTCCATGCCTACTTCCGCAAAAAAACGGAAGTAGCAAAAACTCGACACAGTAGTACTGCCGAGGGGCGGTACTACTGCCTGACCGCATAGCACGATACTACCGCACGGCGAAAGCAGTACTACCGCGGCAGGTGCAGATGTAAAAAATTACATCCGCTCCTACTACCGCAAAGGGGCGGCACTAGCCTAGTGGGCAGTGGTAGTGCGGCTCCAGGGGAGCGGTACTACCGTGAGCACCAGCAGTACTACCGCGCCACCGCGCGGTACTACCGTGGATGCCCACGGTACTACCGTTGATCCAGGAGCAGTACTACCGCAACCACAACAGCAGCCAGTCAAAGTAGGCAGGAAAAATGAAGGAAGCTCCAAGGAAGAAGGAGGGGATAAAAGGAGACGTGTACGTGATGATTCCACCCAAACCTTTCCAACGCGGACCCCCTCTTGATAGTACGGCTTTCCTACGACTCAAATCCACCAAAAAGAAACGTAGAAAAGACGCCGTCTTTGTCAGTCTTCGAGGGGCACCCAATCGTCTTGTGCCTAGGAGAGAAGAGTCTGGAAAACTCATGGCACACGATTAGTCCGCAAATGCATTGTCATCAATCACCAAAACACTTAGGGATAAATATGTCCTTACAATCTCCCCCTTTTTGGTGGACTGATGACAAAACAGGATTTGCACAAGGAAAAATACTATTGAGTAAAAGCAAACCCCTCCTCTCTATAATATAGACGGGCTCCCCCTAAATGTGTGCCACCTAGATGAGCACGAATATTAGGAACCGAGCTCCCCCTATATTATAGAGACAAGACAAATTTATCACTAGACAAGATAGTACAAACATAAGATAACTAAGATAGATAGAGTGCATATGTCTTACACCATATGGAGAAAAGGTCTCGGAAGCACAAACCGAACTAAAGCAAACGAGGCAAACGAGGTCCAAACGACAAAGCAAACAAACACACTAAGCACGACACAACGCAAATCCCTACACTCTCTCCCCCTTTGGCATCGAGACGCCAAAAAGGCAGAGAGGAAACCTACACACACGGGGTGGCTCAGGCAGAGAAGTCGTCCCACTGCTCCTCGTGCTCCTCGTCAGACTCAGCGGCGGGGATAGTCTCCTCCATGTCATCCTCTGAACTGGTCCACTTGTAGCCCTGCTTTGACATCCAGGCAGCCTCAGGTGTGATTACGTCCTCAGACCCGCCAGACACATCCTCTCCAAAGAGCATCATCACCTTCTTGTCACGGCGGCGACTCTCCTTGTCAGTCACGTGAGCCCTATACTGTCCCTTCGCCTGCATGCAGAAGAGAGTCTTCATCTTGTCCTTCAGCTTCTTGGCCCATGATGGCTCAGAGGAAGAAGTGGTGGACCTAGCAGCACGGTCCTCAGCAGCAGTCTCAGCAGCAGCAGCCTCCCCCTCACCAGCAGCCCTCCTAGCAGAAGATGCCTCAGCATGAGTAGTGGTGTTGGCCCAGTTGGGCTTGACACGGAGGCTGATGGACTCATGGCAAATCCAGTCTGGAGCAAGGAACTCATCACCTGGATACGTCTTCTCCCAAGTGGTGGAGAGCAGCAGAAACAGGTACAGTCCATAGATAGGAACCTTGCGAGTGAACACCGCAAACCAAAGCTCACACCACATGATGTGAGAGACATCAAGTGGCTGAGTCTGAGAAGTACGTGCCTCTGCACACAAGAGCAACATGTCCACTAGATATGCATGAACCTTGTCCTTGTCGCCAATGCATGGGAACAGAGTGTTGCGGAAGATGCGATGCATGATATCCATAAAGGAGTTCAACACCTAAGATGACTTCCCATTGGGGAGTACTTTCTCAACAAGGAAGGGCTAAAGCTGGTTCTTGTTGGCAGACTCAGAGTTGGCATGGGGGCGGACACCAACGGGGGTGTGAAGCCCGTCATCAGGAATGTGCAGCAGATCCATGAACTCTTTCCATGTAGCAGACAGCTGACGGCCATTGGTCATCCAAGTCATCCTCCGCTCCTCCCCGGGATGAAAGTACACTGAGGCAAAGAACTGACAGATAAGCTCAGGGTCATAGTCAAGGTGAAAGGAGATCACCGGCTCAATAGCAAACTGCTCCACCAAGTCCAGAGCCTCTCCAAAATAGTCACGAAACTTGTCTTTCCGCAGGTGATGCATGTCTATCCACTTGACATCCATGTAGGTATTCTGCTTGTTCTTGATCACATCCAGATAGATGAGAGCCCGTTGCTTGGTCCAGAACAACTCGGTGCCTCTGAGGATAGCCCGAGGATTCACATAGGGATTGATCTTCCGGCGCTCGACATACTTAGTGGTTCCTTTTGCTTGCTGGCAGTGGACTTGACATTGCGCTTGGGGGCATTGGAGCCCTCTGGGGCTTCATCTTGGGGGTTGCGCAGACGCTTGGAGCCAGTGTCACGACTGGGATTGGAACGGCGAGAGCCACCACCTGAGACACAGAACGCAAAAACACCCACAACAGCCAAGAGAGATTAATGCAAAGACCACAACAAAGCAAGTGAAACAAGTAGAAAGCACACATGATACATGCCTAGAGAGAGATTTGATCCCCTACGGTAGTACTGCCAAGAGCTGCGGAGCTAAGAGAGTAGTACGGCTCTTAGACGCGGTAGTACCATGCAAGATCATGCTAGTACCGGGTGTAGGAGCGGTAGTACGACCTTAGCACCGCGGCCGGCGCGGTAGTACCGCGTCTGCGGACCGGTAGTACCGCACGGTACGGTAGTACCGCGCCTGACGGGCGGTAGTACCGCAAGAGCGGTAGTACCGCACATCGGGCATGGTAGTACCGCACCACGTCAGATCTGAACTGGTTCAAATCTGAGAAAGCCCGCGAAACCACGGCGGTACTACGGTAGGACAAAGCTACCACAAGACACCATATCAAGTATGTTTCCTACGCATCACGACTCTCCGACATCCTACTCTTGCATAGATTTGGCCTAAAATCTCAAGAACAACAAGTTTCTCCCCAAAAGCCTAGAAGCAAGAGAACAGCCAAGAAAAAGAGGGATTTGGGGAAAAACCTTGGTCCATGGCAAGAGGAAGTGGTGGGGAACGATCCCACCGGTCGGAATCCGAGGAGAGTGGCCGGAGACGGAGATCCGGTGAGGGCCGCCGGCGCCATTCTTGAGAGGGAGAGACGTGGAGAGAGAGACAATGAATGGGTATGGGGAGTTGTAACTCCCCTACCCGAGTCATAACCCCCACGTGCCCTTGACAGCGCGGTAGTACCGTGCCCAGACACGGTAGTACCGCACGGTGCGGTACTTCCGAAGTACCGCACCAGAGCGGTAGTACTGTGCTGTGGCGCGGTAGTACCGTGCCTCCCAAAGCGGTAGTACCGCGCCCAGACGCGGTAGTACCATGGGCTCAAGAAGATGCACGTTTCGAGCGCGAAAAACGGGATCTTTGCACAAACCACTCCGAGCCAACACAACACCACAAGACCACGCAACACACAAAACCAGAAAGGCACATGACAAACGAACCAACCACGAGACACCACCTCTCCAAAAGAGAGGGCGGTGGCCGTAGCCACCTATGTTTGAGTCAATTGGTATGGCACCACGAAGAATTATCCTTGGGTCTATGACCAAAACTCGTCTTTGAAGCACAAGTACCATCAAATATGGCTAATGTGAAAGACTTGATTGATTTATGCATAATGGGGGGAGGGAGAGTTCATTGAGAGAACATCACTCCCCCTATGTCCATGCCTACATCTAAATAGGACAACACGTTGAGTATGGTGGGGTGTGCAAGGGTTCAAGCAACATTGCTCGAATCGATGATATTTAGCTCATGCCTTAACTCGCAAAATCTTGCTTCATCCAAGGGCTTCGTGAAGATATCTGCAAGGTTATCATGAGTGTTGACGTAGTTGAGCTCGATCTCTCCTTGCCTAATGTGATCCCGGATGAAGTGATACCGGATCTCAATATGCTTCGTCTTGAAGTGTTGCACCGGGTTGAGAGAGATCTTGATGGCACTTTCATTGTCACACCAAAGAGGCACTTTGTCACAAGTGACACCATAATCCTTTAAAGTTTGCCTCATCCATAAGAGTTGTGCACAACAACTACCGGCCGCAACATACTCCGCTTCGGTAGACGAGAGAGACACACAACTTTGCTTTTTGGAAGACCAACTTACCAAAGAGCAACCAAGGAATTGGCACCCTCCGGAAGTGGACTTCCTATCCACTTTGTCTCCCGCCCAATCGGAATCCGAGTACCCTACAAGCTTGAAGTTTGATCCTCTTGGGTACCATAAGCCAAAGTTTGGGGTATGAGCCAAATACCGAAAGATTCGTTTGACCGCCACATAGTGACTTTCCTTACGTGCGGCTTGAAACCGTGCACAAATTCCCACACTCAACATGATGTCCGGTCTAGATGCACAAAGGTAAAGCAAGGATCCAATCATGGAACAATATACCTTTTGATCCACCACTTTACCATTGGGATCTAAGTCAAGTTGGCACTTGGTGGGCATTGGAGTGGAAGCCGACTTGACGTCACTTAGCTTGAATCTCTTGAGCATGTCTTGAGTGTATTTGGATTGATTGATGAAGGTTCCTTCTCTTCTTTGCTTCACTTCGAACCCTAGAAAGAACTTCAACTCTCCCATGGAGGACATCTCGAACTTTGAGCTCATGAGAGCGGCACATTCCTCATTGAAAGCTTTGTTAGGAGAACCAAAGATAATATCATCAACATATAATTGGCACACAAACAAATCCCCTTTGACCTTCTTAGTAAAAAAGAGTGGGGTCGATTAGCCCAACTTCAAAACCACGGTCTTGTAACAACTCGGTAAGGTGGTCATACCACGCACGTGGGGCTTGTTTAAGGCCATAGAGTGCCTTATCGAGTTGATACACATGATCGGGAAAGTAGGGATCCTCGAACCCGGGGGGTTGCTTGACGTACACCAATTCATTAATGGGACCATTAAGAAAAGCACTCTTCACATCCATTTGTTGTAACTTAAAGTTATGATGAGAAGCATATGCAATCAACATGTGAATGGATTCAAGACGAGCAACGGGAGCAAAGGTTTCACCGTAGTCGATACCCTCGACTTGGGAGTAGCCTTGTGCTACCAAACGAGCCTTGTTGCGAATGATAATCCCATGGGCATCTTACTTGTTCTTGAATATCCACTTGGTTCCAATGACATTGTGGTTCCCCGTTGGCCTTGGCACCAATCTCCACACTTTGTTGCGCTCGAAGTTGTTGAGTTCTTCGTGCATGGCATTGAGCCAATCCGGATCTTCTAGCGCCTCATAGACCTTGTGGGGTTCCACACAAGAGACAAACGCGTGATGCTCACAATAATTTGCTAATTGTCTGTGAGTGCTTACCCCCTTTCTTAAGCTTCCAAGCACATTCGTCATGAGATGATCCTTGGTGGAGAGCTTGGAAGCAACCTTGCCGGCACGACGCTCTAATTCCTCCTCGGTGGTGAGTTGAGGAGCGGTTACTTGATCATCTTGAGCGCCGTCATGAACTTGTTCTTGATCTTGAACTTGCTCGGGGGAGAGAACTTGACCTTGGGAATCACTTGGTGTGTCCACACCGTCTTGAGTATGATCTTGCCCTTGGTCTTGTTCATGAGGTTGAGGGCCTTCACTTTGTTCTTTGGAAGCGTGTGGGCCTTGGGTTGGTGATGGCTCCACTTGAGTGCAGCATTGTCCTTCTCCTTCGGCCACAAGGGGTTCCTTAATGGGTAGGATGAAACCAACACCCATTCTTCTTATGGCTTGAGGAGGAATTTCATCACCTACATCACAAGTGCCACTTTGCTCCACTTGGGAGCCGTTATTCTCATCAAACTCCACGTTACACGTCTCCTCAATAAGTCCCGTGGATTTATTGAGGACACGGTAAGCATGAGAGTTTGTAGCATAACCAACAAATATGCCCTCATAAGCTCTAGCCTCAAATTTAGACAACCGAACACCTTTCTTGAGAATGAAACACTTACACCCGAATACCCGGAAGTACTTGAGGTTGGGCTTGTTACCGGTGAGTATTTCATATGGAGTCTTGTTCAAGCCCTTGCGGAGGTAGAGCCGATTTGATGCATGACACGCGGTGTTGATGGCTTCGCCCAAAAGTTGTATGGAGACTTGAACTCCACCATCATGGTCCTTGCCGCATCCATCAACGTCCGGTTCTTCCTCTCTGCAACACCGTTTTGTTGAGGGGTGTAGGGTGCGGAATATTGATGCTTGATTCCCTCGTCACTAAGAAACTCATCCAAGGTGTAGTTCTTGAACTCGGTGCCGTTGTCACTTCTTATTGTCAAGATCTTTGCATTATGTTGACGTTGTGCTTCATTTGCAAAGTCAATGACGGTTTGTTGGGTCTCGCTCTTCCTCTTGAAGAAATACACCCACGTGTACCTTGAGTAGTCATCCACAATCACCAAGCAATACTTCCTACCTCCAAGACTATCGAAGGATGGAGGCCCAAAGAGATCCATGTGAAGGAGCTCTAAAGGCCTCTTTGAATAAATGATAGTCGTGGGAGGGTGAGCCTTCTCATGTAGCTTTCCTTCGATACAGGCACTGCAAGCACGATCTTTAGCAAAACTAACATTCGTTAGTCCACAGACATGGTCTCCCTTGAGGAGACTTTGCAAAGATCTCATATTGACATGGGCTAAACGGCGATGCCAAAGCCATCCCACATCAACTTTAGCCATTAGGCATGTCGCGGTCTTAGTGGGTCGCTCCGAAAAGTTAATCACATATAGACTGTTCTCGACATGCCCAACAAAGGCTACTTTAAGAGTCTTGCTCCACAAGAGGGCCACGGTATCGATATCAAATAAAGTGGCAAAGCCCATGATAGCAAGTTGACGAACGGAAAGTAAATTGTATGCAAGGGACTCAACAAGCATGACCTTCTCGATCGTGAGATCATGAGAGATGACCACTTTGCCAAGTCCCAATACCTTAGAAGATGAGGCATCACCCCACTCGACATTGGTGGGCATAGATGGAACCTTGTGCATGTCCACCACCAAGTCCTTGCTTCCGGTCATATGATTTGTAGCTCCGCTATCGAGCAACCATGATCCCCCACCGGAAGCAAACACCTACAAGAGATCAATGCTTGGTTTTAGGTACCCATTTTGTAATGGGTCCTTTGATGTTAGTAACAAGGGTTTTTGGAACCCAAATAGACCATTCAATGTATTCATGAAGAGAACCAACAAATTTGGCATAAACATGCCCATCACTAGCACGGCATAACACATAAGAAGGGTTAAAATCGCCGGCTTTGTTGAGAGGGATGGCATTGCCCTTCTTGACATTGTTCTTCTTCTTCTCCTTAGGGGCACTCTCTCCCTCCCTCACAAAGGTTTGCATGAGGGGAGGAGGTCGTTTGGTCTTGTCATTCTTCTTCTTGTTCTTGGAGTCGGGCACGTACCCAACCCCTTCCTTGGCCACACCTCCCTTTTGGTTGATCAAGAGATCGTTGAGGTTCTTCTTGCCTTGTATGCAAGTCGCAAGACCTTTCTCAAGTTGCTCCTTCAACTTCGCATTTTCCTCAACAAGATGTATATGCTCACAACACGTGTTAGTAGCATTTGCATTATCAATTAAAACCATATGAGGAAAAGTTGCTTTCTCCTTAGTTAGCTTCACTTGGAGTTGATCATGAGACTCCTTGAGACTAGCATGAATACCCTTCAAGGCCTTGTGGGCCTTGTCAAGTATATCAAACTCCTCTCTGAGTCTAGCAAGATCAACCCCGAGTTTGGCCTTCTCGGAATTTAGCACACGAGAAACAATGAGGGCATGATCATAATCTTTCTTTAACTTAGCATGATCAACGTTGTGTGACTCCTCAAGAGCCAAACGAAGACCACGCTCTTCCTCAAAAGCATTGGAAAGATCCGAAATCTCATCGGCATAGTCACGACTATGCCCTTCCATCTTAGGGATGGTGTCTTCGTGAGCCTCGATCATGTCATTGGCCTCACCCAGTTGTTTCAAGAGAGCAACAAAGTGCTTCTTGGATTTTCCCTTGAGTTTGCCCATAAAGGCCTCAAACTCGTTAGCCTCCACATTAGCTCCCTCAAGTTCACTAATGCTATCCGTTGGGGAAGGATGATTAATGATGGTAGTTTTGATGTTGGAGGTTACCTTGTTGGTGGCTTTAGCCATGAGGCACTTGGCGGTGATGCTCTCGTTGGGTGAGTCAAAGAGAGACACCCGTGACGTTGTTGCAATGGCAACGGAGGCCATGGCAACCAACTCATCATCTTCATCATCATCATCCTCATTGTACTCTTCTTGCACAACCAAAGCCTTGGGAGGAGTCTTCTTGGTGAAGTTGTTCTTGTTGGGGAACGACTTGGCCTTGTCCTTTCGGATGAGTTTGCCACCATTGTCTTCCCTCTTCTCATACGAGCATTCCGCAACGAAATGACTCACGTTGCCGCAATTGTAGCAAGTCCTTACATGTTGCTTGCCCCTTGTGCCACTCGAGTTGTTTTTGCTAAAATTGGGCCTCGAGTTTTTCTTACTCCAAAATTGCCTTGAAGCAAGTGCCATGTGTTCATGATATGCATACTTCGTATCTTCGGGGTTGCTCTCCTCTTCTTCCTCTTCTTCTTCTTCCACGGTGAGCTTGGCCTTCAATGCAAGGTTAGGCTTCTTTGCCCGTTGAGAACGGAGCACCGCATTGTCGGCGGTCTTGTCCAAAATGTTCATGGCCACAAACTCATCCAACACTTCGCTTGAGGTCAAAGTGTGGAAGTCCGGTCTTTGACGAATGACGGAAGACATGGCCTTGTGGTAGGGCATCATTTCCTTGAGGAATTTGCGCTTGATCCAATTGTCATCCGTGTCCTTGCTCCCGTGATCTCGTAGTGAGACCGCGAGTTTGGTTACTCTCCGATAAAGCTCACGAGGTTCTTCATCTTCCTTCATTGCAAACTCATCGGCCTCATCTTGTACCACTTCATAGTTGGAGCGTTGAATGCTTGCGCTTCCCCGGTAGAGAGACACAACACAATGCCATGCATCTTTGGCCAAGGAGAAGGGACGAAGATGAGGTAGGTCTTCGGGTGGAATTGCATCTTGAATGATGAAGAGAGCATTCTCATTGAATTGATTGTCCGCGGCTTCTCGAGGAGTGAAGTTGCTTGGATCATGTGGATAGAAACCTTCTTCAATGATTCTCCAAACGTTAGTGTTCACATGATTTAAATGACGCTTAAAGCGGTAAAACCAAGAATCAAAATCCTCATTTTTCACAATCTTAGGGGGAGGACCGGCATGATTCAAATGAGTGGAAGAAACCGGTCCACCATAAACAAGTGGTGGTTCTACATGGGCAAAGATGTCGGTGCCATTCTTGCCACTAGAAGAAGGAGTCTTTTCACTACTAGCTTCCCCCTTGTCGGGGATAGCATCCGACACCTTGATGGCGGGATCACCCACTTTCAATGGTGCGGTGGATAGTTTAAGCCCCTCAAGAAATTTAGTAAACATACTTTCAACTTCGGTCGTCATGCAGGTTTTCAATGTCTCCAAGGCCACATTGAACTCCTCACAAGAGACCGAAGTTCCCCCATCGCCCGTAGACGAGATAGGATTCACACCGGAGTGTTCCTCCGCACCGTCTACGGTATCAACCATACTCTTTGGACGGTAAAGTCCTTAATAAAGAGACGAGGCTCTGATACCAATTGAAAGGATCGATATGGTTGACTAGAGGGGGGTGAATAGGCAACTAACAATTTTTAGCTTTTCTTTAGCAATTTAAACTTTGCATCAAAGTAGGTTGTCTAGATATGCAACTAGATGAACAACCTATATGATGCAACACGAATAGGAACACAAGCAAGCAAGATATATGAAACAAATAAGCTACACAAGTAAAGGCACGAGATAACCAAGAGTGGAGACGGTGGAGACGAGGATGTATTGCCGAAGTTCCTTCCCTTTGAGAGGAAGTACGTCTCCGTTGGAGCGGTGTGGAGGCACAATGCTCCTCAAGAAGCCACTAGGGCCACCGTAATCTCCTCATGCCCTCACACAATGCGAGATGCCGTGATTCCACTATTGGTGCCCTTGGAGGCGGCGACCGAACCTTTACAAACGAGGTTGGGGCAATCTCCACAACTCAATTGAAGGCTCCCAACGACACCACGAAGCTTCACCACAATGGACTATGGCTTCGCGGTGACCTCAACCGTTTAGGATGCTCAAACACCCAAGAGTAACAAGATCCGCAAGGGATTAGTAGGGGGAATCAAATATCTCTTGGTGGAAGTGTAGATCGGGGCCTTCTCAACCACTCCCGAGCAAATCAACGAGTTTAGTTGGCTAGGGAGTGAGATCAGGCGAAAATGGAGCTTGGAGCAATAATGGAGCTTTAATGGTGGAAGAGGTGAGTCAACGGGGAAGAAGGAGACCCTTTATATAGTGTGTGAAAAAGATCCAACCGTTACCCACCAACCAGCCCGCGGCCAGCGGTACTACCGTGCCTGGCCAGCGGTACTACCTCAAGGCCGCGCGGTACTATTGCTTGCAACCAAGCGGTACTACTGCACGGCAGTGCGGTACTACCATACCGTCCCACGGTACTGCCGCGACCCCAGCCAGGGAAACAGACGCAAGCTGGGGGCGGTACTTCCGCACGCGCGGTACTACCGCGCCCCCAATGCGGTACTACCGTAAGGCAAAAGTCCCATCCAGGGGGAAGGGGAACTTCCGTGCCTACTTCCGCAAAAAAACGGAAGTAGCAAAAACTCGACATAGTAGTACTGCCGAGGGACGGTACTACTGCCTGACCGCATAGCGCAGTACTACCGCACGGCGAAAGCGGTACTACCGCGGTAGGTGCGGATGTAAAAAATTACATCCGCTCCTACTATCGCAAAGGGGCGGCACTAGCCTGGTGGGCAGCGGTAGTGCGGCTCCAGGGGAGCGGTACTACCGTGAGCACCAGCGGTACTACCGCGTCACCGCGCGGTACTACCATGGATGCCCACGGTACTACCGTTGATCCAGGAGCAGTACTACCGCAACCACAACAGCAGCCAGTCAAAGGAGGTAGGAAAAACGAAGGAAGCTCCAAGGAAGAAGGAGGGGATAAAAGGAGACGTGTACGTGATGATTCCACCTAAACCTTTCCAACGCGGACCCCCTCTTAATAGTACGGCTTTCCTATGACTCAAATCCACCAAAAAGAAACGTAAAAAAGATGCCGTCTTCGTCAGTCTTCGAGGGGCACCCAATCGTCTTGTGCCTAGCAGAGAAGAGTCTGGAAAACTCATGGCACACGATTAGTCCGCAAATGCGTTATCATCAATCACCAAAACACTTAGGGATAAATATGTCCTTACAGTCACCTAGCGGTGCATCAAAGACATAATTCTTCTGTGCAGCAATGAGGATAAACCTCAGATCACGGATCCAATCCGCATCATTGCTACTAACATCTTTCAACTTAGTTTTCTCTAGGAACATATCAAAAATAAAATAGGGGAGCTAAACGCGAGCTATTGATCTACAACATAGATATGCTAATACTACCAGGACTAAGTTCATGATAAATTAAAGTTCAATTAATCATATTACTTAAGAACTCCCACTTAGATAGACATCCCTCTAATCCTCTAAGTGATCACGTGATCCAAATCAACTAAACCATGTCCGATCATCACATGAGATGGAGTAGTTTCAATGGTGAACATCACTATGTTGATCATATCTACTATATGATTCACGCTCGACCTTTCGGTCTCCGTGTTCCGAGGCCATATCTGTTATATGCTAGGCTCGTCAAGTTTAACCTGAGTATTCCGCGTGTGCAACTGTTTTGCACCCGTTGTATTTGAATGTAGAGCCTATCACACCCGATCATCATGTGGTGTCTCAGCACGAAGAACTTTTGCAACGGTGCATACTCAGGGAGAACACTTATACTTTGATAATTTAGTGAGGGATCATCTTATAATGCTACCGTCAACAAAGCAAGATAAGATGCATAAAAATAAACATCACATGCAATAAATATAAGTGATATGATATGGCCATCATCATCTTGTACTTGTGATCTCCATCTCTGAAGTACCGTCATGATCACCATCGTCACCGTCGTGACACCTTGATCTCCATCGTAGCATCGTTGTCGTCTCGCCAATCTTATGCTTCCACGACTATCGCTACCGCTTAGTGATAAAGTAAAGCATTACAGCGCGATTGCATTGCATACAATAAAGCGACAACCATATGGCTCCTGCCAGTTGCCGATAACTCGGTTACAAAACATGATCATCTCATACAATAAAATTTAGCATCATGTCTTGACCATATCACATCACAACATGCCCTGCAAAAACAAGTTAGACGTCCTCTACTTTGTTGTTGCAAGTTTTACGTGGCTGCTACGGGCTTAGCAAGAACCGTTCTTACCTACGCATCAAAACCACAACGATAGTTTGTCAAGTTGATGTTTTAACCTTCGCAAGGACCGGGCGTACCCACACTCGGTTCAACTAAAGTTGGAGAAACTAACACCCGCCAGCCACCTGTGTGCAAAGCACGTCGGTAGAACCAGTCTCGCGTAAGCGTACGCGTAATGTCGGTCCAGGCCGCTTCATCCAACAATACCGCCGAAACAAAGTATGACATGCTGGTAAGCAGTATGACTTATATCGCCCACAACTCACTTGTGTTCTACTCGTGCATAACATCAACGCATAAAACCTAGGCTCTGATGCCACTGTTGGGGAACGTAGTAATTTCAAAAAAATTCCTACGCATACGCAAGATCATGGTGATGCATAGCAACGAGAGGGGAGAGTGTTGTCTACGTACCCTCGTAGACCGGAAGCGGAAGCGTTAGCACAACGCGGTTGATGTAGTCGTACGTCTTCACGGCCCGACCGATCAAGCACCGAAACTACGGCACCTCCGAGTTCTAGCACATGTTCAGCTCGATGACGATCCCCGGACTCCGATCCAGCAGAATGTCGAGGAAGAGTTCCGTCAGCACGAGGCGTGGTGACGATCTTGATGTTCTACCGTCGCAGGGCTTCGCCTAAGCACCGCTACAATATTATCGAGGATTATGATGGAAGGGGGCACCGCACACGGCTAAGAGATCAATGATCAATTGTTGTGTCTTTGGGGTGCCCCCTGCACCCGTATATAAAGGAGCAAGGGAAGAAGAGGCCGGCCCTAGGATGGGGCGCGCCAAGTGTGGAGTCCTACTAGGACTCCCTAGTTCTAGTAGGATTCCACCTTCTATATGGAATAGGAAAAGAGGAACGGAAAAGGAAAAGGAAGGAAGGGGGCGCCCCCCTTCCCTAGTCCAATTCGGACCAGACCAAGGGGAGGGGTGCGGCCACCCTTGAGGCCCTTTTCCTTCTTTCCCGTATGGCCCAATACGTATTCCCGTAATTCTCCGGTATTCCGAAAAATACCCGAATTACTCGGAACCTTTCCGATGTCCGAATATAGTCGTCCAATATATCGATCTTTACGTCTCGATCATTTCAAGACTCCTCGTCATGTCCCCGATCTCATCCGGGACTCCGAACTCCTTCGGTACATTAAAACTCATACTCATAATATAACTGTCATCGAAACATTAAGCGTGCGGACCCTACAGGTTCGAGAACAATGTAGACATGACCGAGACACGTCTCCGGTCAATAACCAATAGCGAAACCTGGATGCTTATATTGGCTCCCACATATTCTACGAAGATCTTTATCAGTCAGACCGCATAACAACATACGTTGTTCTCTTTGTCATCGGTATGTTACTTGCCCGAGATTCGATCGTCGGTATCTCAATACCTAGTTCAATCTCGTTACCGGCAAGTCTCTTTACTCGTTCCATAATACATCATCCTGCAACTAACTCATTAATTGTAATGCTTGCAAGGCTTAAGTGATGTGCATTACCGAGAGGGCCCAGAAATACCTCTCTGACAATCGGAGTGACAAATCGTAATTTCGAAATACGCCAACCCAACAAGTACCTTCGGAGACACCTATAAAGCACTTTTATAATCACCCAGTTACGTTGTGATGTTTGGTGGCACACAAAGTGTTCCTCCGGTAAACGGAAGTTGCATAATCTCATAGTCATAGGAACATGTATAAATCATGAAGCAATAGCAACAAACTAAACGATCAAGTGCTATGCTAATGAAATGGGTCAAATCAATCACATCATTCTCCTAATGATGTGATCCCGTTAATCAAATGACAACTCATGTCTATGGTTAGGAAACATAACCATCTTTAATCAATGAGCTAGTCAAGTAGAGGCATACTATTGACACTTTGTTTGTCTATGTATTCACACATGTATTATGTTTCCGGTTAATACAATTCTAGCATGGATAATAAACATTTATCATGATATAAGAAAATAAATAATAATTTTATTATTGCCTCTAGGACATATTTCCTTCATATTAAGGGAGAACTGAAACTTGGATACAACAGAAGTGCACTTCATTTTCATGCTATTTTTTACATTGTAAAGGAACATAGGCCCCCAGCCGGATACCACGCAAAACACGCACATACACTGTACTACAGTGGGGATGGCATCGACAGCAACCAAAACGAACTGAAGGCCGTCGCCGGTGAACTGCATGTTGGGGAAGGAGAGAGCTGCGACGGGGTGCTCCGGTGAACCACCGGTGATGTGTGTGAGCAACAGCAAAAACAGTGGGTACTGCACCAATGGTCCAACCGACCTGCAGTGAAGAGCAACCTGCACTGCTCGCTGCATGAGCCAGCTGGAGAACCTCCTGTCCACACCAAGTAAACTGCAGCAACAATCCAGAAAATTGTAGCAACAATCCAATTGGCGAACCTCCTGCCGAAGGGCGTGTCAATCATCCTCAAGTTCTTGCGCACTGCACGGACGCCCCAACTCATCTGCAATGATAGCAAGTTGCACTGCTTGCCGTCAGTGGATAACAACAACGAAAAAAATTGGACCTGGGCATGGCTTTTTGTACGTGACGGGAAGAGGACCGCCGGAGTCCAGTGGTGGCTACCCCGCCACCGGACCGCACTGCACACACGCCTGTCAGAGGACAGCGGCGCCCACCAAAACTGAACTGCAGTGCATCCAAGGGGTGGAATCTCGCTATTGTTGACGCGTGTGGTGGCCACGGCCTCGACCACAGTCGGAGACCGCCGGATCTCCTCGCCCCGTCGTAGGGAGAAGGTCACTACTGTTTCATAGGGACGAGCCAAGTGCACTGCTCGCCCCGCGGGCAGAACTGCACGCGCCCTTGCGCTAGCGAATTGGTGCGACGGCTGCCGAGGAAAGCCATGCAAGGTAGGCTGCCGCAGAGAATAATTTGGGGAGGGGTTGAGCTCATGAGGAGGGAGAAGGTCGCACTGGGGGTAGGTAGTGGCCGTGCCGCGCGCCATTCGGGCGGATCCGGCCGCCTTGGAGGCGGATCTGGGCTGGGGAAGGGAGGTACGCACGGGGCGGCGCAAGAACACCTCCGTGTTGCTGCTCGGGTCGAGGACGAGGGGAGGATCCGCTTCTTTCACGGTAGTGCAAGAGCCCGTGTCGGTGGATCCGGTGCTTTTGGTGGAAGGCCGCCGGTTGCAGGGCATGCTAGATCCGCGCGATATGGGGCGCGGAGGCCACCTGCAGCCGGTGAAGTGCCATGGGGAGGTATGCTCGAGAGCTGGGAGGGAGGAAGGTGGGGGCAAGGCGCGAGGTAGGTGGGGCGGCAGGGGGTTTGGACGAGGCTGGGAGGGAGGAAGGTGGGGGCAAGGCGCGAGGTAGGTAGGGCGGCAGGGGGCTTGGACGAGGCTGGGAAGGAGGTGGGGTTGCCGTGGGGATCCTGTAGGCGCGCTGGCCGGCGACGGAGGGAGGTGGGAGGAGGTAGCGTCGTGTGGTTTCGGGGTGGAGGAAGAAGGTAGCGGTGATGGGGACGGGATTGGTGGGTGGGTGGGAGGGAAGGGGAATGGATAAGGTGTGCGACGTGGGGTGGGGTGGTTTTTGTTTTTTGTTTAGGTGGTTCGTTTGTGAGGCTCGGTATGAAACAGTGTTATCAGAGTAAGCTAAAGTGTTATTAGAATAAGGTCTTAAGAGATGTTATCATGATAGACCCATTCTATATATAGAGAGAGAGATATATATGTGTGTGTGTGTGTGTGTGTATATATATATGTTTAGCGGTTAACTTTTACTCAATGTTTTAGGAGAATGCATGCTGAAATCTTCATTATCACTAGTGGGATTGATGTAGTGATTCAGAAAGAAGTCGCTGATAAATCTCCGAACCATCAGCAATTCACTAGCCGGGAGCGGTTCAGGGGTCCTCGGTTTAAGATGAGCTGCAGTATTTTTAAGATCAGAATGTGCCATATGAGTGGAGTAGAAGATATTAATTAAGATAGACTTACTGGTACTAATTCGCGAGGATCGTCACAACTATCATCAGATTTGCAGATGGAGATCATGTGTCTGCAAACATAGTATCCACAAAGGTTGGTCCCTGCTTCTTGCTGAGGACACTGAATTTTTTTTACAGAATTAGTCATGTATTTGTCCTGTTAGGAACAACCTAATCGTTGTTAGATGTATTATTTTTTTTGGACAAAATAGAAAGAGGTTTATTTAGAAGCTTGAACATTTGACTAGCATAATAAAAGGTATTTGCGGACTGTTGGATAAATTTTCCGAAAATAACGAATTTCAGTGTGTTACCGGAGAAACGATCTCATGCTGCACAGGTAGTTCCCTCTTGAACAGGTTTCCTGGTTTAGGTTTCCACAATGCGAGCACACTGCAAATGAAGATGAATTTTTACAACATCAATTACTGAACCAGATATGAATGCAAATTAATTTCAATATCATAAAATTCAATACCTATCCATGAATTGCTGAAGATGCGTCAGATCCTGAGCGTTTGTTGACTCTCTGAGAGAATCGATGTAGTAAACTGTGTTCTTGTTTGGAACAATGAATACCAATATCCAGTGATTGCTACATATTAAGAAAGCCATGAACTTTTGAATTATGTCGAAATCTGAAAGACAATCAGTGTATGCGTGGTTTTTTACTTACTTACCGTTCATGATATGACTAGAGAAATGATTCTGCATGGAACGTGTTTTCGAAGAGACGGACGATCGTGTTAACGGCCCAGTCCCATAGGTCCTTACCATGTATTGTTGTGCCATTTGCTAATTCAGGATCTATGAAATACACACTCTCCTTTTTTCTTCTCTGCGCGTTCAATCCCCTAAGAGGAATAAAATGCAATTAGTTGTTTATCATTTACAGCCTTGTATTGAGAAGTTGATCAGAGTTTGTTAAGTACTTACAAAATCAGGCATCTACCAAGAGTGGCATCGAGCTCGTTGAAGTTAAAGAAGAGATGTAAGTCCTCTAAACTCACATTGATGGAACCAGCATTGTGTCGAAAATGATCTCTGTTGTAGTGGACTAGCAAACCATAATGACCTTCTGACATTAGATCCATGCAATATTCATGTAACTCACGGCAACTAGAGCTACACTCATCAAAGTATTCGCCAACAAAAATGGCTGGCCATGGACGTAATTGCGTGCTTGAAGTACGTCTGCTTTACTTTTAGCAAGCAACAAATGTACTTCTTCATCATCCATGGCGTCAGAAATAATATTACTCCCCGATTCGAACAAGCTGCTGTTAATTTGGTTTTGGGCGATGAGTGCTTTAAGTAAAAGGCAATCGTTCTCTTTCCTCTTCACTCTCTCGCTGCGCTTCCTCGTGGGTGTAGCCTTTTTGGCCCTTCCTTCTCGATACTTGAAGCATTTTTGGCAGAATGTCTGGTTGGCTGCAAGGTAGACTGCCAGGCAGAAGGTGAAGCTTCGACGGACTACTTAGTAGATAGTTTATCTATGCCGGACCGCTAAGCTGGCGGTGCTGCTGTGACGGACTGCTGAGCTGTAGGAGCAGAGGCATTGGACTGCTAACCATGCGTTGAAGCTATGTCGGGTTTCTGCGTAGGTGGTGCCAACTTGTCGGTGTGCTGAGGAGGCCGTGCCAACACGTTGGTTTGTTGAGTAGGAAGTGCTGACGCATTGGTATGCTGATCACACAACTGCGGACCGACGGACTGATGAGCAGTCAGTTCTGGACCTACAAACTGCTTAGTAGGCTGTTCCGAAGCATCAGACTGCTTAGCACTCCGTTCCACCAGGTTGGTCTGATGAGCATGTGCTGCAGTTGGGTCTCCCCTTGCTGCTTTAGCGACCGGCATCTGAACCGGTGGTGAGTCTTCAACAGTTGTAGGCCTTGACACTGGCTTCTTTTGGTCGGAGGATGACATGGCATGTATGCCACAGTCGGGTCGGCTGATCACAGGTTGATGCATCAGCCCGCGAGAGCTGTTGTGGCAAGGAGAGCGTCACCGGTTGAGGGGCGACATTGGTTGCTCTTGGCGGGGCTTCAGAGATCTCAACGATGAACTCTATTTCCTTTCGTGGCCACTGGATGTGATGTAACAGTGTTTCTCACAAGGTCATTTGCTCATCTAAGTCTCCTAGGACATTCTTCAGGGCAAATTCATTGAATCCAGGCTTTACTTCAGCCACGTAGCACTTCACACAGCCCGGCTTCAATGGCACATTGTCCAACAAGAGGCCATCTTCCAAGAAAGGTGGGCAAACCCAGGCTATTGCACATTTTAATGTACCTTCATAATGTGTAAGCACGCCCTTCAGTCTGTCTTTCATTCCATATAGATCAGATATTGCATCATCACGAGCAGCTGTAGTCTCAGTGTCACTGGGGTCAGCTGATGCACAGCTACTCTTGCGTAGTGTTGTCGCGCAATAAGTAGCATCCTTCATGCCCGCCTCCCCACCCATCTGGTGGCTATCTGTCAGTGTTAGATTCTTCTGCATTGAGGGAGTCCTGAATTAGGGGGTCTCTGGACAGCCGGACTATATCCTTTGGTCGGACTGTTGGACCATGAAGATACAAGATTGAAGACTTCGTCCCGTGTTCGGATGGGACTCTCCTTGGCGTGGAAGACAAGCTAAGCAATACGGATATGTAGATCTCCTCCCTTCTAACCGACTCTGTGTAACCCTAGCCCCCTCCGGTGTCTATATAAACCAGAAGATTTAGTCTGTAGGACAACATACAATCATATCGTAGGCTAGCTTCTAGGGTTTAGCCTCTACGATCTCGTGGTAGATCAATTCTTGTAATACTCATATCATCAAGAAAAATCAAGCAGGACATAGGGTATTACCTCCTTCAAGAGGGCCCGAACCTGGGTAAACATCGTGCCCCTCGTCTCCTGTTACCATCCGCCTTAGACGCACAGTTCGGGACCCCCTACCCGAGATCCGCCGGTTTTGACACCGACATTGGTGCTTTCATTGAGAGTTCCACTGTGTCGTCACCATAAGGCTTGATGGCTCCTTCGATCATCGGTAGTGATGCGGTCCAGGGTGAGGTTTTCCTTCCCGGACAGATCTTTGTATTCGGCGGCTTTGCACTGCGGGCCAATTCGCTTGGCCATCTGGAGCAGATCGAGAGCTACGCCCCTGGCCATCAGGTCAGAACTACACTGCCGACATCCGCGGAGACTTGATCTTCGGCAGATTCGAGCCGGTGTCAGGTGCGCCGCACAGTCACGATGAGCACGACGTAACTCTGCCGTCGGACAGTGTTCGGGAGGTCGCATCTGCAATTACTCCGGTCTTCAATCCGGAGCAAATTGCGCCATCCAAAGACAGAGGGATAGACCCCGCCATGGAGGCCGCACTCTCAGTGGCGATGGAGCCGGATACTGACTTCACCCCTTACGAGAGCCGTGTCGCCAAACCACTGGATTCGTCTCCAGCCACGGACTCCGAGACGCCTGCATCCGTGCCCATCAAATCCAACTGGGCACCGATCATGGAGTTCACCTCCGCGGATATCTTTCAGCACTCGCCTTTCGACGATGTGCTAAATTCATTAAAGTCTTTCTCCTTGTTAGGAGAACCTTGGCCGAATTATGTCCGGCTAGAATGGGATATGGACGACAAAGAAATTCGCTACCCGCCCACCACCCACTTAGTAGCCACTGTCGACGACTTAACCGACATGCTCAACTTCGACTCCAAAGACATCGACGGCATGGACGAAGATGCAGGAGACGAACAGGAACCAGCGCCCACAGGGTGCCGGACAGGCACTTCATCACATGACATATACATGGTGGATACACCCAAAGAAGGCAATGGCGAAGAGACAGCGGAGGATGGCCCCTCCAAGAAACAACCCAAGCGCCGACATCAGCGGCGCCGCTCTAATTCCCGCCATAGCAAAAACAGCGATAACAGCGCAAGAGAAAATAACACTCCAGTCGACTCCAGAGGAAACGACGACCACATTGCCCCGGCGGCAGAGCACGATGAAGCCGCAAGCGGTGAACATAGTACGGATCCGACGTCCGAACACGGCGATGCCGAGTATAAACCTCATCAAACCCCCTCTGGGGAGGAAAACAGTCTGGACGAAGATGCACGCATCATCCCGGAAACGCACTTGGAGCAAGAGAACCTCCACAGAAGGCTTATTGCCATGGCGAGGAGTCTGAAGAAGCAGAAGCAAAGGCTTAAGGCCGCACAAAATACACTCAACAGCAGGTGGAACAAAGTGCTCGACAATGAAGCAAAGTATGGTGGAAGTTACCACACAAAGAGCTATCCAAAGCGCAAGCTGTTACCTGAATTCGACGATGTAACATCCCAAATTTTCAATTTGGAATGTTATACATTAGATCATCATTGCATATCATATTTTATTGCATTTTGGTTGATCCTAGAAATTCTAAGCAACTCAAGGACCCACGGAGAGAGTTGGGGATTTCGTTATCTTCATATTTGAGCTTTTCTCGAATTATGAAAAGAGGATAGCTTGATTTTAATTTTATTTCTCTGAAATATTTCTTTTATAAAAACATAAAAGAGAGAGGATAAAATGATTTCCTCAAAATAAAGAAATACCAGAGATTTACTATTAAAATCAAATAAGTTTTTTATTTGGAGTTTTATTGCTATTTTATTTGAATTAGGAAAAATATGCGTTTTTCAAAATTCCATTTTAGGCCCAAATAAATGTTCACCTTGTCTGGATTATTTTTAGAGGACGGGGAAAATTTATTTCGGGATTTTTGGAGTCTGTTTAGTATTTTTTTTCTTTCTTTCTTTTTCTGCACGTCCGAATTGTTTAAAAAAACGCGAACCGACCTAACCAGGACGTGTCCGTCAAGGACTCTCGGCCCGGCCGGCCTTACAAGCCGGGGGAGCTGCCCCTCAGCCCACCCCGCACCCCCCGCCCGAAACCCTAGCCGCCCGACCCGCGCGCCGCCACTGCCCCACCGCCACCGCCCCGCCACCGCAGCCGCCCCGCCGCCGCCTCGCCGCCCAACCCCGCCGGAGCCGCACGCCTCCGCCGCCGTTCCGCCACTGCCGGTAGCCGCCGCCGCCGCCGTCGGTTTTCTACGGAAAAACCGATCGGTTTTTCTTTAGAACCCGCGGTTTTTTTGTAGATTGGTTTATTTTTTATTTTTTTTGTTTAGTTATTTAGTGGACGTCCGTCCGTATGTTCGTTTTTACGAACGGTTTTCACCGTTTAGCCGCAGACAGCGAACGCTCATTCGTTAGCTTGTTCGTCAGTTTTCTTTAATCGGATTTTTCCGTGATTATTTCTGATCGCGATTTCTGATCCGTTTTTCGTTCTAGTTTATCTTTTCGCTCGTTTATCGGAATCAGGCGATTCAAGCGCCTAGATCTTCATCTCGAGACCCTCTTTCCGTTTAACCAACTTGAACAAGCTTTTGCTACTGTAAAATTTGACATAGATCCAGATTAGTAAACGGATCTTGTTTCTTTCATCGTTTGAGTTTTGTTGCTCCGTTCGAGTTGATTCTTTTTGCAAACCGGAGTTCTTAAGTTGAACTTTCTGGTTAGATCTTCTTATTTGAGTTTTACCCGTGTTTCTTTGTTTGATTGCTTATGTATGCTATTGTTTGTTTGCGATAGAATTCCCGGAGTGTGAAGCGTGTTATTTGGAGTCTCTAGGTTACGTGGATCGTCAGCAAGGCAAGTAACACTTTGATCATTCCCCTTTATCACCCAGTTTTTATGCATTAGTTCCAATCCTCAAACATTGCATGGTTAGGATGTTATTAACATGTGGGTTGGGAAGTAGCTGATAGGTAGAACCTATTGCCCTGTTACATTCAAACCCTTAGGAGTTACTTCTACGTGTTGCTTATATTGCTATGCTATGCTCGTAGACGTGGTTTGGGTGAGTGAAATCCATGACAGATGTGAGATTGTTAATTAATGGTTGAACTTAAGGTGGCAACTTAAATACACATCTGGGTGGATTGAGGCACCTGGAGTACCCAGTGTTGCCTGTAGTGTTGGAAATCCCGGAGTACCCGTGTGATCTTCCTATGGACCGCCACCCAGGCTCAAAGGGAACTAAGATGATTCATGCTAGAAACTTCCGTGTGCAGCCACAAGCTATTATGGGCTCTAGCATAGTTGAGTAAGTTACATGAAGCTCTTGAAGAGGTGGATCAGCAGGTAGTGGGTTGTAGGTTTGGTATGGTCTGCCCGGAGTAGAGAGTTAATGTTTCTAAAAGACCGTGTCTCGGTCATCCGTTTCTCAAACACCATGTAGTGCGGGAGATTCAACGAAGGCGATCGAGTCTTGTGGGGAAAAGTGCGCAAACCTCTCCAGAGTGTACAAACTAATCATGGTTAGCCGTGTCCCCGGTTATGGACATCTTGAGTATCTAGTACTTGGAGTATCTTAAGTATCTCATCACATTTAATTTAATATTGTTGGGTTGATAATTACTTTAATTGGGATTGAGTTGCAGGAACCTTCTCAATGATGTTTCAACTACCATGATAGTTAAATAAAATCTATTCCTTTGTTGTAGGGAAAAATTGGCTTTTCGCAAAACTGTAACCATAGAGCTTTCCACCAGCCAAATATGCATGTAGTGATAGCATTATTCTGTTCATGCTCTACTGTGTTACTTTGCCAGCATATTCCATTTGCTGACCTGTTTTCGGGCTGCAATGTATTATGTTGCAGACGTTTCAGACAAGGAGTAAGGTTCGTTAGGTCGTTGTCGTGCAGCTCAGCTATGCCGTTGGAGTTGATGGACTCACTTTATCTTCCAAGCCTTCCGTTGTTATCGTATTAGATGGCCTTAAGCCATATTTATTGTAATAAGTTCTCTTTTGAGACATTCGATGTAATAAGTGTGTGATTGCTACTCTATTATAAATCCTTGAGTACTGTGTGTGTCAGCATTACCGGTCCAGGGATGACACTGAAACACAGAGACTTGACCGTTTGAGGCCGGGTCGCTATAGACGACGAGGCCTTAGAGCCCACACAGCCAAAAAATGAAACAGCCAACCGGCCGGATCCACCACCTTGTGCCCGTGATAGAGCGGATAACAAATACGCACATAAGTTAACACACGATGTACGTGAGGACTTGCGCCAAAAATCCGGTACGACCAGATCCATCTACGGATCTAGGAAGAGTGCTCCGGCACAAAATCAAAACCAAATACCACAACCGTCCAAACGGCATGGTACATCCAAGTACAGGGGTGCCGCACACCCCCTATGTTTCACCGATGAGGTGCTGGACCACAAATTCCCAGAAGGATTCAAACCAGTGAACATAGAGGCGTACGACGGGACCACAGACCCTGGGGTCTGGATTGAGGACTTTATCCTCCAAATCCATATGGCTCGCGGAGACGATCTCCATACCATTAAATACTTGCCCCTCAAGCTTAAAGGACCAGCTCAGCACTGGCTGAAAAGCCTCCCCGAAAACTCAATCGGAAGTTGGGAGGAGCTCGAGGACGCTTTTCGGGCTAATTTTCAAGGGACCTACATCCGACCTCTGGATGCAGACGATTTAAGTCATATAATTCAACAGTCTGGGGAGTCCGCCCGAAAGCTTTGAAACAGGTTTCTCACCAAGGAGAACCAAATCGTCGACCGTCCGGATGCTGAAGCCTTAGCAGCTTTCAAACACAGCATCTGAGACGAATGGCTCGCCAGACACCCCGGCCAAGAAAAACCGAGAACAATGGCAGCTCTAACAAGTCTCATGACCCGCTTCTGCACGGCCGAAGACAGCCGGTAGCCCGCAGTAGCACCAGTGACCCAAGCACATCCGAAGTCAGGGATGGCAATGGAAAACCACGACACAATAAAAGCAAGCATCGAAATAAAGAAGATAGCCCAGATAATACGGCGGTAAACACCGGATTCAGGGGCTCTCAACTAGGTCAGCGGAAAAAGCCTTTCAAAGGCAGCAGAGACGGACCATCTGGCCTAAACAAGTTCTTGACAAACTATGTCAGATTCATGGCACCCTCGATAAACTTGCAAATCACACCCACAGGGAATGTTGGGTCTTCAAGCAGGCAAGTAAGCTAAACACCGAACACAAGGGGGGAGACACCAAGCGAAGACGAGGACGAGCCTCGCCAGCAAAGCACTGGAGGACAGAAAAAATCGCACCAGAGGTTAAAACAGTCAACATGATCCATGTGACGAAGAGGAGAAGCAAACATGCACTCCGAGACACACGCGCCATAGAGCCCGTCACCCCTAGGTTCAACCCCTGGTTGGCCTGCCAGATCACTTTTGATCACGGGGATCACGCGACAAGCATCCGGCACGAAGGATTGGCTGCCTTGGTGTTAGACCCAATAATAAACGGATACCATCTCACACGAGTCCTCATGGACGGCGGCAGTGGTCTAAATCTAATATATCAGGACATAGTCCGCAAAATGGGGATAGACCCAACAAAAATAAGCCACCGTACTACTAACTTCAAGGGAGTAATACCAGGCCTAGAGGCCCACTACATGGGCTCTCTATTACTAGAGGTTGTATTTGGTTCTTCCGACAACTTCCGAAGCGAAAGGTTAACTTTCTACATCGTTCCATTCCGAAGTGGCTATCAGGCACTACTCGGAAGAGCGGCTTTCGCTCGTTTTAATGCAATACCGCATTATGCTTCTCTCAAGCTTAAGATGCTCGGTCCACGTGGCACCATCACAGTTAGCGGAAACACTGAGCGTTCTCTACGCGCGGAAGAATGTGCGGCGGCTTTAGCCGCCGAGCACTAAACGGCCTCACCAACCAGAATAAATGACAGGTCGTCAAGACCACGGACATGGTTAGACGAGTCCGGTGCACCACTACATATACATGAGATTGGTTTGATGATCAAACCCTCCTAGACGGTGCCAGGGGCTTCCCGTGTGTAATCAGGGCTAGTTCGGCTCAACTTGACTTATCTTGAATTTTAATGGTTTATTGATAATAACCAATTTTCTGGCACGGCAACTTTCACCTAAGTTATTCTCTTTTACAGATGACAATCGTGCTACACCCGTCCAGGACACGGCACAACGGAGACACAGGCGCAGATGTGCAGCAGGGACCTGCTCAAAGGTTTCTTTTTAGATTAAGACCCTGCGTAAACCTTTTTTACTGTCTCTTGTTGTTCACATCCTCCGGATACTCAATACAACCGAGAAGGATGCCGACGTATTGGCATGTGGCCACGTCAGGATATTGCACGTACCTGGACACCCAGAGTTTATTATTAAGGGCATTGTTCAGCCCGGCATATGTTATAAAGACCGAATACCTTAGGGAGTGTTCGGCGTCGCGAGTTTGGCCTTATATGCGTCAGCTCAGAATCATGTCTTTGGTCAAATGTTGGGTTTGCCCGGCTCCCATGTTTTGGTACCTTACGTTCCGCTATATCAGCTAAGGTAGCACTGGGAGAACTACTGCGATTGTGCCCTGGTTCATCCGGATGAGCACCTCAGTAGAGAAAGCCGAAAACTGACTGTCATGATATAGCACGAGACTGGTCAACCACTCGATGACTTAGCAGAATCTTCGGGATTCCTCCGCATTAACGAAGGGCCGTTTCCCGGTCATGTATGTATGCGCCCCGTATTCGGACGAGCACAGAAGTACCAGGGGCTATATAGTAGCCCCACCATCAAACTCTTAAGGCTAAGTGAAAGTGTTAAAGCAACATAGTCTGATTGCCTCGTTTGCTGCGCTACCACCTCCTTAATGGACCAAGACGTTGGATCAAGTGTGAATATGCATTTTTTGCGAACACCCCCGCATTATATGCATGGGGGCAGAAGCCGACGACTACAAACTTTCAGGTTATATACATATATAAATAAACGGCCACACAGGAGGCATCACAATACTTTCAGGCAAAAGTATAAACACAGCCTTATAACTCAATAAAACATTGTTTTTACAATGGGAATACATGTCACTAGAACATAATATTCTTCGAGCACTGAGCCTCTATCGAATGAGCGCCTTCAAGAACTTCTTCAAAGTAGTGTTCGGCAGCCACTCGGCCTACGGCCGAACCCTGTGTTGCAACAGTGGTGGCCTCCATCCCTGCCTAATATGTCTTGACACGGGCAAAGGCCATCCGTGCACCCTCTATGCACGCCGACCTCTTCATAGCATCAATGTGCGACACAGCACCAAGGAATTGTTGCACCAAACTAAAGTAACTATTCGGCCTTGGCCCTCCCGGCCATAGATGATCCACAACGGACCTCATGGCAAGTCCGGACAACCTATGGAGCTCGGCCCACTCGGCCATTCGCTCATTCAACAGCAGCGAACGCACTGGAGCATGGAGCTGTGACCAGAACAGCTTTTCCACTTCGCGATCTCCTAGATCCTTGAAGTACTCGGCCGCATCAGCAGCACTTGCCGCCAAATCCACGTAGGCGTCTGCAGAACTCCATAGTTGATCAAGAGGAGCATACTTCGGATCTTCGAACTTAGTCCGCAACAAGAATGGCTTCCCAGCCATGATATCCGCAGCTTGATGCAGCTCCTCCTTCGTCGCTCTGATTTTAGAGCGGGCTTCCTTGGCTGCTACCATGGCCTTCTCTAGGTCCATCGCCCTCGCTCGGCTTTCTTTTTCAAGAAGCTGGTAACGGTCAGCGGCATATTTCAACTCAATGGCCATCTTGGCTATCCTTTCCGTGCTCTGGCGATGCGCGGACTGTTCGGCCCGTAGCTCTTCGACCGCCCTTAGAGCGGCTGCATCGCTATTCCTTGCTTGTTCCTTGGCTCGGGCAAGCTCTGCCCGAAGGTTCTCCATGGTGGCAGCTCCATCTGCAGTCACAACATATTAAAGATACTGGCATAATGCTCCTCTTGCTATGCGTTGATCACCGGAGAAATCACTTACCATGTGCCTCATCAAGCCGCTTATTGACAAGCACGATGTCGGCATCTGCCGCATCAAGCTGCCGCTTTAGCTCGGCAAACACATCAGTCCGGCTAGCCACCGGAGCTTCAACCACCTGCACATAAAGGCGGTCTGGTTGTTACCTGGGACTATGATCCTCTGTTTGTCACCGTTTCGACGACAACCAGAGTCTCAGGGGCTACTATCTGCATAGGGCACACTTAACGTGTGCCGTACCGTCAAGAACATACACTATTTCACATACCTCAAAGCCTTTCATCAGACTCATAAAAGCTTCATGCAATCCGCTTTCAGCGGACAAAATCCTTTCAATTACCGTACCCATTAGCGTACGATGCGCTTCTGAGATGGCCGCTTGCTCCAGAAGATCCTTCGTGCGTCCGACCGCACACTGTACGGTCTCGGATTCTTTCTGTTGCTCTCTTTAGGACCGAATACTGAGGACTCCAGGTGGCCAAGGGATTGCCCCCTGGCCTTGGCGGATCAGGAGAAACCCTCTGCGACGACACTTCAGGGCCACCCGCCTCATGAGGCAGGGTGGCAGGGGGAGGTGTTTCGCTCTCCATCATCTCCGGAAGAATATCCCCTGAAGACGAACTCTATCGAGAAGGGCTACGATCCGAACTACAAGATATAAGCTTCGGTTATTGTCTTCAGAAGTAAGGTAGGATATTTTCACTACTAAGTACTTTTCGATTAATTATAGCTCGGTAGAGGGCTGATTCCCTTGCGGACACTGTGCGGCAAGGGTACCCCCCGAGGCAGGACCCTCTGGCGAAGATTTCTTCCCCCATTTGGAAACCTCTGTTTCCGGATCTTTAGAGGTGGTCCTCTTATTTCCTTGGGGAGAGGGAATGTCAGATTCTTCTCCCTGGTTATCCTCCTTCGCGGAGGCGCTCATTCCCCCGATTGGGACGAGTAGTGAGCGAGGCTCGCTTTCGGCCTCTTTATTCCCCCCTTTATCTTCCTTCGAGGGCACTTGATAAGGCGCCGGCTCCAGCATTCTGTCTAGTAATAGATTGGCCAAGCCCTTGGGAAGGGGGGCGGACACCTGATCGTCTTCGCCTTTGTTATCCAGTCCTGGTCAAAGAGCAACTTTTCAGAATGATGTTATGATGAATAAGAGAAACGGTGTGTTTGGCCATGGGATTACTTACTTGGGTATCCAGGCGATTACAGCTCAGACCCGCATCCTCGGTGGTGTCTGGACACTTTATTTGTGATCCGAAGAACAACTTGTACATCTCCTCGAGCGTCATGCCGAGGAAGTGCTAAATGATTCGCTGTCCCTCCAGGTTGAACTCCCACAAATGGAGAGGTCTACGTTTGCAAGGCGGGACCTGGCGAACTAGCATGACCTGCATCACCGTGACCAGGTTGATGTCTCTCTCAATGAGATCTCGGATGCGACTCTGCAATATCGGCACATCCTTTACTGGACCCCAGTTTAGCCCCTCGCTGATCCATGACGTCAGTTGTGGTGGGGGGCCGAGCAAAAGGCAGGGACGGCTGCCCACTTGGCACTTCGGGGAGCTGTGATATAAAACCACTCCCGCTGCCACAAACTGGACACCTCTGGGAAGGAACCCTCTGGCCATGGAGCATCAGCACTTTTGCTTATTACGACACCTCCGCACTCTGCGTGCCACCCCTCGATCATCTTCGGCTTCACATTGAAGGTCTTGAGCCACAGGCCGAAGTGAGGGGTAATGCGGAGGAAGGCCTCACATACGACGATGAACGACGAGATGTGAAGGAGGGAATCCAAGGCCAGATCATGGAAATCCAGCCCATAATAGAACATGAGTCCCCTAACAAAGGGATCCAGAGCAAGGCCTAATCCTCGGAGGAAGTGAGAGACGAACAAAACACTCTTGTTGGGTTTGGGAGTGGGGATGACCTGCCCTCGGGCGGGCAACCTGTGCGAAATTTCGGTGGTCAGATATCTGGCCTCTCTCATCTTCTTGATGTCCTCCTCTGTGACAGAGGAAGGCATCCACCGACCTTGGAGGTTGGATCCGGACATGGTTGAAGGTCCGAAGTGCCTGACCTGAGCCTGGGGTGTTGGAACTCGAGGCGGGGGAAGGATTCGATTGAGCGCGAGAGGAAAAAGGGATAGGTCTTGGCCTCTTTATGAAGAGGGTGAATGTCAAGCATCCTCCTCGCGGCCGTTTTGGACTCACCTAAAATCGAGGAGTCATACCAACAGGCACGGTTGGGTTACCCACGTCCGTATTGATGAGAATCCCATAACAAGGGGGCACGATCTCTGCTTCGACAAGACGTGTCAAGAAAACCGCCTTGAGATATGTGCGGTGTTGGTTGAGAAAAACAGTTCGAATAATGATCTGGCCATGACGTAACGTCGTGTTGTCAAAATGCATCAGCAGATTAGATTTGTGGAAATATTATTCTCTCTACGGTGGTATGTGGAAATTATTTTGCAGGGCCGAACACTATCCTTGGGTCCAAAATCTTCTATGGAGTATTCGGAGGAGGAACCCGCCTTGCAATGCCGAAGACAAAACTGCGCGCCGGACTCATCATCATTGAGGCCTGGTTCAGGGGCTACTGAGGGAGTCCTGGATTAGGGGGTCTCCGGACAGCCGGACTATATCCTTTGGCCGGACTGTTGGACCATGAAGATACAAGATTGAAGACTTCGTCCCGAGTCCGGATGGGACTCTCCTTGGCATGGAAGGCAAACTAGGCAATACGGATATGTAGATCTCCTCTCTTGTAACCGACTCTGTGTAACCCTAGCCCCCTCCGGTGTCTATATAAACCGGAGGGTTTAGTCCATAGGACAACATACAATCATACCATAGGCTAGCTTCTAGGGTTTAGCTTCTACGATCTCGTGGTAGATCAACTCTTGTAGTACTCATATCATCAAGAACAATCAAGCAGGACGTAGGGTATTACCTCCTCAAAGAGGGCCCGAACCTGGGTAAACATCGTGTCCCTTGTCTCCTGTTACCATCCGCCTTAGATGCACAGTTCGGGACCCCCTACCCGAGATCCGCCAGTTTTGACACCGACATGCATCATCATTGACTCCTCAACATCCTTTCAAACAGCCGGATACATCTCCTTCCTCAACCTTTCATACAATGCATTCTGCTTCATTTCACTCCTCGCTTTTTTCATGCTGAGCCTCTCTTCTTTGCTGAGTGTGAAAGCCCTCTTGTGCGGGGCATTAACACCTATACCCCTTGGATGGCCAGGGGGCTCTTTTGTTTCCATAGCAACATACAGAATGTCACATGGCCCTGAGTTCCTGTAGAACCTTCCAGGGATCTTGGAAGCCTCTAAAATCACTTGATACAGTTCTTCGTCATGTGGGTTTTTAAAGTAATAAGTTCCGCATCACGCCTCCTTGCACATGCCCGCAGGTAGTCTCTGGCGCATTGGCCCATGATTTCACTAAAGGCCAGATTCCCACCACCGCTACTACTTCTTTGTCCTCCTGGTCCCATATCAGTTTCATGCCATAGTATTCGGCCACACCATATGGTGGGGGTGTATGTTCTTCTTCTGAAGTTCCGATTGCTTGAAACTCTTCTCGGCAAACTCGTTAGTTGCCCAGACCCTTTTGAATTCTTCCCAGTCTACCTTTGTAATTTGGGGGTATGCAGGGATTGGGTCCTTGCCTTCACTCAAGAAGTACTTCCAGTTTATCCAAGCATCCCTAGCCTTCTTCAGTGCAACATCTTCCACCTGCATTCTCCACTGCTCCGGAACGTTGAAGTGATCCATGATCTCCCAGACTATCCTTTGTCGTGTTTCTGTGTCAGCCTTCCGAAACCTCGGCAGATTAATGTTGAGCCTTGCCCTGCCAACAAATCCACACACACACTCCTGAACCTCGTGTGTGCTTTATCTGGTTTAGTTGGAGCCCAAGACTTTAAATCAATCTCGGTTACTTCATATACACCTTTAGGCTAGTGTGTGGGCTTCCTTGGAGCGTTCCTCCATGTCCTGACCGGAAGGGTAATTGCTGCAGCTCTATCCTGTTCAAGATTACTTGATACCTCACAATCTACTGAAGACCTAGGGTTATCGGAATCAGATGAAGATACATCACCTGAAGCATGAGTGATGTCGCTGCTACTCGGCATCTACAAAGAACACATGCGACACTCAGGAAAGGAGGATAAGCATAAAACTAACAACTTGGTATCAAGCTTTCTAAACATGTCATGCAATAATTTAGAAAATGTACGGCTAATTTGTTAAGTTTGTGTGACTCGGGCGCCCACGATCTGTAAATAGGCAGTAACTTATTGGAACAAATACAGCTTATATGTAGTAAGGAAGGTAGATAATGAACATATATACGCTCTCCGTTATATTTTATAGCCAATTTTGGAACATACGAAACGAAATAGAAAGAGGGATTGTGAGGAAATATGCCTCACCGCGATGGAGAGAAGTAACTAATAGGCTTCTTAATGCAAACCCGGCCGGACCACAGGAGAGGCGAGGGTTACAGCATCGATATGCTCGAGGGTGTCTAGCAAGCAAACGAAGACGGCGAGGCGCGGGCCGCCGCGTGTTGTGAATGGCAGTGGAGGTAGTCTTGACGCCGAAGAGCGGGCACACGACCGGGGTGAGCACGGCGGCGCCGGAGAGGTTCTGATGTGGATCTGGGGGAGGGGGGAGCTGGTGATGGAGATTGGGTGGACTAGTTGAGTGAAACACAGACGGGCGGTGGGCGGGTGTTGGCAGCCTAGGTGAAATGGGTGAAAAATATCCCCGGTCGCCGCGCGGAAAGGCCTATGCAAACGGTTGCCTCTAAGCGCTTGTGTGCACAAAGATAATAATTTCATTTCAAATGAAGACGTACTAATTTTGAAATGAAGACATGAGTTCATCGTTTCGCCTCTAAATTTTTCCCACGTTCCGCAATCACCATTATACCATGGGTTTGATTTGTTGGCGCATTTAAGGTCTCGTGTGCTATATGTATGACATTTTTTGGCATTTACCGTGCATTTTGGCATACAAATCAATTCCTAGTCGGACTGCATTTCCCGTCGAAAGGGATGAGGATTGTTGTTCGATCTGGGAGCATCCAACGGTGTAGACATATGATCCTTGGGGTTTGGGTTCTGGCCAATTAGAATGCACGACTCAGATCGCGCGCGCAACAAAGGGGGGAGGGGGCATCGGCCATAGTTTGGTAGGTACACCGCTTTCGTGAGTGAATCGTGTGCTATTTGAAAACATTTTTTTGCGAGGGGCTATTTGAAAACATTTACATGAACTAACAGCAAATTTTCGTTTGAATGAAAACAAGAGTTCATCGTTTTGCCTCCAAATTGTTTTCCACGGTAAGAAATCACCATTGTACCCTATGGTTTGATTTTCTCGTGCATTTGAGATATCGTTTGCTATATTTGAGTCGTTTGCTATAGTCGCAACTACACGTGGGTGCTAGCTAGCAAGATCATTTGTGTGTTGCTTTGGGAGTTTTCATTCGTTGTTTGATAAACAGGAAAAAAAATCAAACAGTTCGGCCACAGGGTGCGGCCAGAGGCGTATGCCTTGTTGGTATTCTAATTACAGGAAATGCATATAGAGTCCGGAAATAACAAAAATCAGTGTGTCACCGTGTCATGTTCTCGGGATCACATGGAATTTTTTTGGTAAAGAGGGGACGAGTTTTTATGCTCACACCTTCCAAATCAATCATAGATTCCAAGAGGAGATGCGGCACTTCGGACTCCAATCATCAGTGACTACATCATTCTGCTTTGAATTATTTTCACGGTAAACAATCACGTATATACCCTAGGTTTGATTTTCTACCCCATTTCAGGTCTCGTTGCTATATTCAAGTCATTTTTTGCACTTACCTTGCATTTAGTGCATATTATAATTAAATTCAAAACCGTTCTACAACTACAACTGGGGTGTTAGTTAGCAAAGAAGGTGAACAAATCATTTTTGTGTAGATTGCGAGTTTTTCATCCATCGTCCGAGAAACGGGGAGAAGTTTCAAACATTTCGGCCACGAGGTGCGGCCACCGGCGTAGGCCTAGTTGGTATTTTAATTACTAGGAATTCAGATGGAGTCCATACTTCATAAAAATTTGTGTGTGCCTGTGGCGTGCTCTCACGACCCCGGGGAAATTTTTTGGTAAAGTTTGGCACAGGTTTTGATGATCGCTCCTTCCAAACCGGAGAATCTCACTTGAAGGACCATGGTTTCCAAAAGGAGACGTGTCAATTCAAACTCCAGTGGTCGGTGACTTCATTGTTTGGCCCTCATAAAAATTTCCATGATACACATTCACCATTATACCACGAGTTTGATTTTCTAACGCATTTCAGGAATCATTTGCTATATTTAAGGCATTTTTTGAATTTAACATGCAATTTGTGGACATAAATAAAATCACAACCGAAACTGCATGTGCTGTCGAAAGGGATGAGGATTGTCGTTCGATCAAGGAGAATCCAACGGTGCAGATGTACGATCCGTGAGGTTTGGGTTCTAGCCAATCAGAACGCACGACTCAAATTGCGCGCGTGGCAAAGGTGGGGGCATCGGTCACGGTTTACTGGACACACGGCTTTCGTGAGTGAACCGTTTGTATGTATATATATAGTCGCAACTACACGTGTGTGTCAGCAAGATCATTTGTGTGTCGCTTTGCGAGTTTTCATTCATTGTGCGAGAAACGGGAAAAAACTTCAAACAGTTCGGCCGTAGGGTGCGGCCAGAGGTGTAGGCCTTGTTAGTATTTTAATTTCAGGAAATGCATATAGAGTCCGGAAAATAATGAAAATAGTTGTGTCACTATCGCGTGCTCTTACGATTGCATGGAATTTTTTGGTAAAGTTTGACACAAGTTTTGGTGCTCGCACCTTCCATACCGGAGCATCTCACAAGAAGGATCATAGTTTCCAAAAGGAGATGCGACACTTCAGACTACAAATCGTCAGTTACTAGCTACATCGTTCCGGCCCATTTTCAGGTCGTATGCTATGTTTAAGTCATTCTTTGCACTTACCTTGCATTGCATTTTAGTGCATATAATTAAAGTCAAAAACCCTCACTACAAAAAATACACTTCCGTGATGGTACGTGTTTGTCACAGTAGGTCGCTTTTTTGTCATGCATGTACATCCATGACAAATTTATGACAGAATCAAGATAGTCATACATGTGTTGTCGTAGAAGTGTTCCATGACATTACCAAAATTATCATCACGGAAGTGTCCACTTCTATGACGATAAATTGCGCGTCACAGAAGTGCTTTCGTCAAGGGTGACCGACATGTGGCATCCACCATAACGGAACGCCGTTAAGCTATCGCGTCGGGTTTTGGATCCGATAACCCGTTAACAGCCCCGACCAATGGGAAATTTCCATGTGTAAAATTCTTATTGGCCGGACGAAACACGTGTCAGCTCGTCAGTGGGTCAGATAGGCGCCTATGATACGTCGACACATGGCACGGCCCAATAAAGGCCCATTCCTGTGAAAAGGCCGGCCCGTTTGACTTGGTCAAAAGGTGGCGGGCCGGCCCATGGAAAGCCTGTTAACAACATGTTCGCATATAGCCCATTTACAGCCCGCTAACCCAAGGCCCGTTACGCCCTATCCGAATTAGGCCCAGTAGCATCATCTGGGCCATCCAATATGATTCCAGCCCTTTTTCACTTCTGGCCCATGTATGGCCCATGACGTCTTTCGGCCCATATGAGGCCCTATGTAACTCTTGGCCTATTAACGGCACGTGGTGATACTGGCATGTAATGAACACTATATCACTTTACACCCATTATGGCCCATGGTGAAACTGGCCCGTAATGAAGAGTGCATCACTTTATACCCATTAACGGCCCATTATTCTGTTGGGCCGTTTCCAGCCCATGTTATCTTTCGGCCTTCTCAAAGCCCAATTATTCTTAGGCTCATTTCCAGCATTTGTTTACTTACGGCACGTTACTGTCATTTTCTGCTTGTGGGCCAAATTCAGCCCGTGGTTACAGTCGGCCCGTTTGTGGTCCGTTAATATGTTGGGCCGTTTTCATAGCATCATCAAATACCGCCTATTAACGATGGTCCGTTACGGTCGGCCCATGAACGGACGATTCCAACTCTAGCCCATTTACGACCATAATGCGGCCTGTTATTGGCCCATGTTTGGCCAATCGATCATACGGCCCGTATAAGGCCCATTGATGATACGGCCCATAGAAGGCCCATTGTTTCTACGGCCCGTAGAAGGCCTACTGTTTCTACGGCCCGTAGAAGGCCCACTGTTTCTACGGCCCGTAGGAGGCCCAGTGTCACTACAGTAAATATTAGCCCATGGTTATTGTGGCCTAGTTTTAAAAAATAGGTTATTGCAGCCACTAGTTAACCGCGGAAAAAAGAACTGCAATGACTACAAGCAAACAAATAAACAAGACAACAAGGAAATAAATAAGCAAGCAACTAACGCTAGGCTATCACGGCTATTACACATATTACATCCACTGGGCATCAAAGTTCGCCACCAATGCAAATATAGGGAACAAAGCAGAATATCATATACACTCGCTGTCAAAATTGGCCACCAGTGCAAATAAACACGGCAACAAAACAAGAGCATAACTGAAACAACTTCAGAAGAGCTCAAGAAACGTTATCCTGGGTATCCACCATGCTGGCAATAAGCTTAGCAAGCTTATTAGCTTTGTCCTGTTTGGAGCTAAAATCCTCCAACGCTTGCTGTTGCACCAGAAAGTATGCATCTGAATGCTCCAGGGACTTCCGCAGTCCTTCCGCTTCTTGTCGCAGCATAGCTGATCGATGTCTTTCAGCTTGTAGTTGAGACTCAAGAAACCGAACTGATTCAGACAGTGAGTTTGAATAGCTTGTGCAAGCGGTAGTGGCCAGTAACTCCAACACTAAACCAAGACTGGATGTGTCACTATCCTAAACCTTATCTGCATTACTTCCTTTACCGTTGCTTAATAAGGCACTCTTCCCCAATATTCTGTCAGCATTCTAAAAGAAGAAACAAGCAGACACATAACAAGTTTAGCACGTACTAGTATATGAAACTCATTTTGGTGAACCAGTTCATTAGTAAGGTGGACAGGATTAAACTACCAAGTCTTCTATTGCCAAGTACTAATACATAATAAAAGCATCAAACAAACATATATCTATGTCCTATGGTAGCAATGGAATCTTAAATTAGAACAGTTGTTCTTCAGGTTTAGGCACTTGTTCTACATGAACAGAGTACAGTAAGACGCAAGAATATAATACTTAAAAATAGAAAATGAGCTCATAGACCTTACCACATTCTTGGTTCAGGATCAGTACAGAACAAGGCATTCCCAGTCATCGTCCAGTAAATGTGTCTCGGGAGAACGTAAGGGAATTTGATGAGTTTCTTTGCCGGTGAAGTACATTTTCTTCAGGTAATTCCGATACTGCCACCAAGCATTCTTGAAGATAGCAGAGGTATTAGCACAGGTTACCTCATCCTGAGTTTCCAAATCGGTCCTTCTCTATAGAGAAAAATGGGAAATTTTGCTATATTATAACCATCATGGAGGTAGGATGTATGGGACGAAGCAAAGTAATTGCCATGAATAACATTACTTACACATAACTCTTGGACAAACACCTGCAACTGGCATTTTCCTTCATCTTCAGTATAATATTTCCAAGATGGGAAGATACGCACATACGATTTAACAACATCAAATGCGATAGATGCTAAACTACGACTAGCTGGTTGTGCTTCCTCCACAGGAATAGGCGTACTAACTGGTGGAGTTGGGGTTTGCCGTGATAGTACTCGCCCTTTGGGCACTGGAGCTGCCTTACTAACTGCTCTTGTTTGGGAGCTCTGTGGTGGAGATGGTGCTGTGTCAACAGGAACTGGGTTACTATCGGCTGGGGTTGGGGTTAGATTGGGTGAAGCTGGTTCTCTGTCCATCGTAGTAGGGGTACAATCTGCGAGAGTTTGGGTTATGTGTGGTAGGGCTGGTTCTTGTGCATGTACAACCGGGGTGCTATATCCACCCAGAGGTAGCACTGTTTTATTTGAAGACCGTGTTTTTAGTCCGCTAGATACTGGCATCACCCGCTCCAATTCAAATGGCTGATAAACAGGAAACATAGTTGAATGTACAGACATTGTATGAGAGACAGATGCAATAGATAGTGTGGAAAAAAGAGGGCATGAAATAGTTGACATGTATATTGTTTAACTAAAACGGATAGCATGACATAATTTCACATATATGATGTCTATCTAAACTGGATAGCATAGCATAACATAATTCAAAGATATGATGAATAACTAAATAGGATCGCATGACATAATTCAACTACATGTTATCTAAGTAATCAGGATCGCATCATTTAATTCACATATGTGATTTATATGCTAAACAGAGGGCATTCGATATGATGTCTGAACTAAGAACATGGTGTTGAATATTGTGTATATGATGTCTAAACTATGCAATGCAAGACACCGTATGCATGATATGAGCAGTATAACCGTGCCAAGTTAGAGCATACACCTCAGTGGGGGAATAGGACTGGTCATCTGTCTCTCAATCCATCTCTGAGGAGCTATCGGGACCCAACAAGAGATCTGCTTCGACAGGTAGCACTGTCTGCTCTGAAGGCCTTGTTTTCACTCTGGATTTTTCCATCTCCCACCCAAATGGCTGATTCACAGGAAGAGTAGTTTAATGTACAAACATTGTCGACAAATGGAAATGTAATGAAGAAAAGGATGGGTAAGATATCATTCAAATATATGATGCCTGGTTAAACAGGATGGCATTGCACATTTCACATATATTATGGCTGGCTAAAAGACATGAGACTGCATAATTCCCATATATGATATAGAAACTAAATAGGTGACATTACAGAACATGTCTAACTAAGCGGATGACATATATGATGTCAAAAGTAGGCACTGCAAGGCAACATATGCATGATATGACTAACATCATCATGCCAAGTTAGAGCAAACACCTTGGGGGGTAAATAGGAGTGGTCAGCGGCATCTGAATCCGCCTCAGAACAGATATCTTCCTCTGGATTACAATCTGAAGAGGGTGGGGAGGGTTTGCCATTGAACCCACCATGGAGCGATGTCTGCATGACATTGTATTGCCACGCAAAACTCTTCTCTTTTTCTCTACATGTTCAGCATGACTGTGTACAATATCTGACATGCATACGGAAAAATATGGTGAGATTATGTAAGGAGAGCATGCAGAAATTTAGAGTGATGGTAACAACCAGTGGATTGATGTTTTTCCGTTGAACCAAAATAGCCCTAATGGATCGACGTGAATGTATAGTAATAAGTGATGCAACAAGTGTACAACCTCTTTGCCGTAGTCGTGTCGACCTCAGCATCATTGGGTTGGTCGCTAAAGCAGTTGAGGCAGAGGTGGCTGTCGGAGGTGTGGAGGAAGATCTGAGGAATCTATAGACGGCGTCCAGGGCACTGCTCTGTTGTAATGGATCGTTCTGTCGTTGGAGCAGCTCCGGTGAGCCGTAAGACGTCAAGGCTGAAGCAGCACAAGACGGACATCGTCAATATCAAGTGGGATTCTAATAGCATCTCCAATAGATGATGTAAAATGGATGTGAAATTAACATCACCAAAAACCACCGGACTACAACAGATGAGGTAAAAACTGTTGACTCTGAACTTAACTGTCGAAACTAAAATTTACTGTGGAATCTGAATGCTACTGTCGAAACTGAACGCAATGGTAGCAGAGAGGCACTTGACATGTAGTTTAGGGAGGGCCTGCAGTTCATCTTCAACTTGCACCCCCCCTGAGCCGCCAGCCACCACCGGCCAAACCGCCGGCCCCAGCACCGCCTCGCTGCCCCGAAACAACTCGCCACCGCCGCCCCGGCCAGTCCTCTAGCCCCCACCCCCACCCTGAACCCTAAGATAGATAGTGGAGTACCTCCCCGGCAAGCCCCCGTCCTCGCTGTGGGTGGTTCTTCCTTAACTCCGGCGAGCCCCCCAACCCCTGAAAATCGATTGACCCAAAAGTCGATTCAGTCGACTGAAGTGTGGCTTAATCGGAGCAGAGCAGCAGCACGAGCGAGGGGGAGAGCAGCAGGAGCAGCTGGGCGAGCGAGCGATCGAGCGAGAGCAGGAGCAGCAGCAGCAGATCTGGCTGGTATGGACGCCGCCACCGAAGGGGCCTCGCACTGGGGGAGAGCCACCGTGGAGATGTCGCCCGTGGCGCCGACTTCAAGGTAGCCGCTCCATGGGGGTGCGGGATGGAGCACCGTTGGCGCCGGGAGGTCGAGTTAAGGAGAAGGTGCGATGCGATGAGTGTACAACCTCTTTGGTGGCGCCGAGTAGGCCTCGGCTTCGTCCGAGGAGTCGGTGAGGATGATGCGGTTCTGGTGGAACAGGTTAAGGCGGCGCTATGGGGATGGAGCAGCCACGATAGACGAGGCGATCGTTGGAGCAGCTCCTTGGAGGTGGAGGACGGGGCAGCTGAACCGGTGGGACGGCGAGATGGACGACGGGGCGGCTGAATCGGAGGGGGACGAGGGACGTCGAGCTGTTGCGGTGGACGACGTCGTCGGGGAAGAGGCTCCGGCTGGGCAGTGGTGACGTGGCAGACGGAGGATGGTGGGGTTTCGCGGCTGGAGCGAAGAGGTTATGGCGGCCTGGGATTTCGAATGGCGAAAAGGGGGCGATGGGAGGGGGTGAAGCATGACTTAGGAACGCGCTTGTCCAAAATGTAGGGTGTGTTACAAAAGTACCCCCCACCGATTTGAACTAGCAGCCCTTTTGACTCAGGGTTAGAAGGGGGATTTCGCGTGTCGGGATTTGGCAGCTAGAGGGAGTTTTCGCGCGTGTTGTAATTTCGGGATAGCAAGGCGCGGGTTGTGAAGGCGCCAGTTTTGGGAGCATGATATCTGAATTTTCGGGATATAACAAGATGCAGGTTGAATTTTAGGGACAAGCCTAACGTGTAGTAATATTGTACTTGTACGTACCAAATCAATTCGCGCTTCCCTCAACCAAAAGAAAACGAAAAAATAAAACTATTCACACCACACAAAGAGAGAGTCTTGCCCCGTTTTACTATACAAATGCTATTCAAAGCTACTCCCTCCTTCCATCTATATAGGGCCTAATGCGTTTTTCGATGCTAACTTTGACCAAATATTAGAGCAATGATATATGGCATGCAACTTACACAAAGCACACCGTTAAATTCGTCTGTGAAAGGTTCTTTCAATGATATAATTTTCACATTGTGCATGTCATGTACTATTAATCTTGTCAATAGTCAAAGGCGGTCTTAAAAATCTCATTACGCCCTATATAGATGGAAGGAGGGAGTATGAATCCATGTTATGTCCGATTAAATTTTTTTGCTTGCTGTATAATGCATGTAACCTACTCATACCAACATTTTAGTGCATTTCAATTGTCTATACTACCGCTGCAATTCGAACTAAATTTGAATTCGTTTCTCTATTTCAATAAGAATCTACAATCATGATTGTTGCCAACTTCAACCATCATAGTTTCCTTGCTATCCGCCAGATATAAATCAGATGGCCTATAATGCAGGATGGCAGGCACACCATCATCAACAACTCCGTATTTTTATAAGAGTAGAGATAAAATATATTAAATGTAGTATACCATGTTCATAAACACACCATGTGTATCACCGTTATATATATTCACACATCCGTCGGTTTGAAACACTATGATAAATTCTTCAAATATCTGAATTCGCTTTTTATAATGAAGTATATATGATCTCTATTCGTCTTTTACACCCACACAACCCTCTTATCTTTGTAGCCAGCGCTAACTTTCTCTTGTGCATGCATACGCCCGCATCCCTCTCACCCTCCCTCGGCATTCTCTAGCTCCATCGCACAAATTCGTCTTTTCACTTTAGGTCATTCACCCACGGTGTGTGTAGGCCCCCCAGTTCCTTGTTTACGGCACACATCGATCGATATGCCTCTCTAGCCAGGTGTGCCTAGCACAAACACAAGCGTCCCCTCTTCTCTTGTCACCGTCCATGCCTCACTCCCACCACTCTTTTCATCATTCTCGTACTCGCACACTCCTCCTCCTCGATATAGTATGCCTCTCGTACCACCTCCTACATGCATCCCTCTCTCTCTATCCTTCTCCTCGTGCCTCATTTGTTCTAACACACACATGCATGTATACCGATCGATCTCCCAACATATACCTAGATCGACTTTAACTACCCCCCCCCATCGATCGACGTACCTCACAAGTTATGTCTCTCCTTTCTCTTACAAAGGGAGATTGATCTTCCTATGTAGTTACGTCTGCTTACCACAGCCACATCGCCCCCCCTCATCATTCGTGCATGCCTCCTGACCCGTCTCTCACACGCACGTGCACAGGCAACAAGCAGCCATCTCCTCTCTTATAACACTCTAGCTCTGTCTCTTTGCCAACCTTATTCATCTCCTGCACATATGCATGGATGCCGATCAATCTCCCTTAATACATGAGGCAGATCGATCTCCTTAATACATGAGGTAGGCCTCTCTCCTCCTCCACACATATACCAGCCATTGTACCTCTATAGTTAATTGGGGGGACGTTGCTTCCAATGAAAGCATGGATCAATTTTAATTTAACACCTTCTCACAACTTTGTCTTCAGTTGTGATGTAATTATTAGCTCTAATCTGCTAACAATTGACATGCATTAGCAAGGAAGTTAGTTTTTTATTGTTTCCGAAAGAGCATCAATGGCAAGACACGCGAAACAAAAGCTGAAAGCTCACACCATTGTACAATTTCATGTCGCTGGAAAATTATTTGTCTAGTACGTCAATTATGTAAACAAATGATGGAAGCTTGATAGCATTGCCAGAAGCCTCTTCATCATTCGGGTCCATGTGCCATGCACAAAATTATACTCCTTCGTTCCTAAATATTTATCTTTTTACAAATTTCAAACGGGCATATTTTAGAGTGTAGATTCACTCATTTTGCTTCGTATGTGTACTCCCTCGTTCCTAAATATTATATTCGTCTTAACAGAGATTTCAACAAGTGACTACATACGGAGAAAAATGAGTGAATCTACACTCTAAAATATGTCTATATACATCCGTATGTGCCAGTCCATTTGAAATCTCTAAAAAGACAAACATTTGAGTAGTCACTCGTTGAAAACTCTAGAAATACAAATACTCCGGAGTATATTTAAGAACCGAGGGGGTAGTGCACAACCGCATGGGAGACTCAGCCCGGTCGTTGCGCTGCATTAATAGTGAGTAATGAGCAGTCAAATCATAATCCCCACCTTTCACTGTAAGTTGCTCTGAAGAAGCAACCATCAATACGCTCTTCTTTGAATCCGCTCATACTACTCCATCCGTCACTGTTTATACCGTGCTCTTCAGAAAAAAGAAAAAAATCTGTGGGACCAAGGCGACTAGCGATTGGCCTGAAAAATAGCATTGGTAGTTATAGCACGGCGTCTATTACTAGAGGGAATAATGCATACACACATGCATGCAGTGCTTCCACCCCGGGTACACACATGCATGCACTCCGTAGTAGTACAGTACATCTAGAAAAGCAAGACACCATCGACATAATCACCCACGTCTACGCGCAAATCGTTCACAAGGACTACTACATGCAAGAGGAGGACGATAGGACGCTGGCCTTCTTGGAGCGCAGGGCAACCTTGGACGGCACTGTTTAGAAGCATGTTGAGCTCGCCGCCAACGCCGCTGCTCCTCACACGTCGGTTGGTAACCCGGTGCACTAGGGCGTGAGGATGTTGTTGAACGTTGATGGATCCGTATGTATTTTTATCTTTCCGTCAAATCCATGTAGTAGTATATGATACTACAGTAATTATCTTACCTTTTGCATCAACTTCATAATTTCCGTACGTAGTCCATGCATGAACGACGCCAGAACCAAACTTCTCATTACTCTAGGCAAAATCGTTATTCTCTATCTATCGGTCGCGCCATGGAGCAGAACCAAATTTTACAAGTTCAAAAGGAAAAGCCTGCCATGTTCGCGTCGCGCCCCCACACGGTTGGTCCGGCACGCTGCTCAAGCGGGAATGCGTGCGGTGTTGCATTTCCACTTACAAGTGGGACCGCAGTTGAGCAAACCGACTATCGGCAAACCCCCACCCCGCCCACCGCGTGATGGCTGAGAAAACAGGAGGGAGAAGAGATGGCTGTAGCACGGACTCCAAGAAAATTGGTGTCGGATGGGACTCGTGTGGGTGGCGTGTGCTGTACTGCTAGACATGAATGCTAGTTATGGCCCATGCCACCCCACTATATCGAGCCTATATAGAGGTACGTAGAACAAATTTCCTACAGTCTGTGCTCAGCCCTCCTCTATATCTCTTCTCAGCCAGTCAGCGGATGCGCGGAGCCCATCGTCTGTTTGCTCACATGCGGCCCCACATGTCAGTGAAAACGCAAGAGGACCCACTGAACCTGCACATCTTTCACCTCGACGTGCTGATGATGAAAAACAAATCCAATAAAGATCTTCGGTGGCCGCTTTTGGAGTTACTCAAGAGTAGTAAGATTCTATTTACAGTTTAACCCAAGATGCACATCTCGTGGCTTCAACTACCACTCTATTTTCTTTCATGACACGACCTAGATGCTGGATGTCCCATGTGTCGGCAAAAGGAGGAAGAACCCGACCAAATCTTCAGTTCTGCTCTCGGATTAGACTAGTTGTGCTAACTTAAAATTTTTATTGTGTACTCCCTCCGTTCCAAAATACTTGACTTCCGTTTGTCCAAAAATGGATGTACCTATATACTAAGACATGTCTAGATACATATATATTTTGACAAATAGAAGGCATGTATTGTGCAACGGAGGGACTAGAATGGATGCAAGTTTTTGTATTGGGAAGAAGAGTACATCCATATATTGATAGAGCGCAATTTAGTAGATGTTCTATCACTTTTAGCTAGCACAGACGCAAGATCGAGCCTCCGCAGATCAACAATGAATGCATCGAGAAGGCACTAATCCTACTTACAGGAGTAGTAAAATGTATTCTTGTGGTTCTTGTTTTCTTTGGTCTTGCTTTTCTAATCAAAATTATTGTTGGAGTTCATGAAAAACGGAGGTGCGTTTGGGGTCGTGCGTTGGAGTTGGCCTTACAGGTGGGACCGCAGTTAAGGAAACCGACTATCGGCAAACCCCCACCTCGCCCGCCGCGCGATGGCTGAAGTTAGAGAAACGACGAGGTTGAAGAGATTGCTCTAGCACGGACTCCAAGAAATAATATGGTGTCAGATGGATGTCGTGGTGGTGGCGTGTGCCATACTCCTGGACGTGAATGCTTGTTCTGGCCCATGCCACCCTACTACTCCTACGACTTACTCCTACTACTATATAGTATACTAGTATTGAGGATTCGAGGTGCTGGTTACGTACAACGAACACATTAACATATTGCTACAGTAAAAACACCCGCCCGACGCGCGAAGCATGTGAAGCTAGTACAAATAGTGTACTACTATTGTTGATTGGCCTCATCCGATAACCTGTTGCAATGCACGTACAATTATGTATTCAGAAAATATTTTTTTGCCTCGTCGCACCACTCACGCAGAGAAGCGACTCGAAAGCCATTCATAAATTTAGTAAGTTTATCACAGGCATATCATTTTATTACATACAATAGGTCATCAACCCACATCGACAACGAGGATACATTATAAATACTAAAGTTTCACCACACAACAAATAACAAGCCATGAAATGAACTTCAACTCAACCATTCCGCGGCATTGGAAACGCTTGCTTTGAACCACAAGTGATTCTCTGGGATGGGCCATCCGTTGTCGATTTGGAGACCAACGCAGGACTGATCATCCAGGCTGAAGCGGCCTACTATATCAGTACCAGGGTAGGGAACCACCCAAATGTCCGAGGTATAGACACAGTTACTTCTCATAAATGTGTCAACAGCAGTTGGATCGCCTTTCACCATCATCGGATAGTTTTGTCCAAGGAAGAGCGAGTTTTCTCCAAGACTATCAATTATGTGCCAGGGAGAAGGAGTTGGCGCTAGCACACTAGTATCCATCCCGAATACCATGCAACGGGTGCTGGAATAGGTCCGGAGAGTGGGACCATGGGAGACACCTGCTTCCTTAGCAGTAACATCATTAGTGGGATGTATACACACAAGAAGAGGTGATCCATCGGAATTAGTTGCCAAGCGCCACAGAGTATATGGGCACTGCTCGTGATCATCACCATCGGCATCTCCCCCTTGGTTATAAAAATTTTCAAGTATAGGTGGTGGGATGTTCACAGGACCTTGGAAACACAAGAAGAAGGTTAATTAGTAAATGGAAACTTGCTAACCCGCATGCATGTGGCTGAAACAATTATAATTATGGTGGAAGACAAACGTACCGAAACTACTAGGATGCCATGCAAAAACAGTGCCACGAGTGGTGGCAGCAAACACAAGGCCCTCGTATTGAATTGCATCACAGTACTCATCTGTGTACAAAAACTGATTTTTGAGCAATATCCATTGAGTCGAACCACGAAGGACGGCAACAAGCTTGTCGAAGATAGCAACAACTTGATAGTTGTTGTAATTCTAAGAGCGGTTGAGAACTCGACAAATTGCTATCTTCCATAGAAGATAGTCACCATGATCGTATTTGAACGTGCGTACATTACCGGTGTGCTCAACCTCTGGGCAGTGTGCTAAGATTTTTAGAAGTGGAACCCGGTGACGAGTGTACACATTCACAAGTTCCCACTCGCAGTTGGACCAAATGTAAACAACCCAATCTCCATTTGCGCCCGCCCAAGCCTTGCCCTCAAGCGATGGCATCTTAACATCATACGTATCATTATCAAGCGGCATCAACTGGCACAGGGAGAGGCCTCCGTCGTGCCGGCACCAGTCATCAGGGTCACGGCGAAGAAGATAGGGGAGATCAAACCGCTCCTTGACTCTTGGGTTCTTTGTAATGATGTTATTAGTTGAGTCGAGAATGGGCTTGAACGAACCTGCCATGCTAGCCGAGGTGATGACATCGCACCGATCAATGAGTTCCTCCACCACGTCATCTTTCAGATCGGGGCAAGAATAATAGGGTCATTTCTGGACTGTTCCCTCCATGGAGAAGACGATCGAACAATGGCAGAAGAAAGGGTGAAGGGCTGAAGGAAAATGGAGGAGGGGGAGGAAGAGCGTGCGACAGCAGTTCCAAATCGAGAGGGAAAGGCAAAGAGTCGGTGGACGGTTGCGAGTTTGCCATGGTTCACGAAGAGGCGCCCCGGCCTACACGTCCGTTCGGAAATACTCCTACTACTCGCCGTCGTCTCACTGATATGTTGGAATGGGACCACATGTCAACGAAACATGGTGTGTAATTCCTCATGCAAAATGCAATCTGGCCGCGTTGGCCCGAGGTGCCGCATTATTTATCGACCTTTATTTTTTTAATGGCGTGTCGATCAGTTTTGAAGCACGACTAACTGGTACTGTACACAGAGAAAATGGGTTGTATTTGTCCTCCACGGTTTAGAGGCTGACTTGTGGGCCTAGCAAGTTGACGCGTACACAATCAGGAGATGATTGTATGTGGAGAGGATGACATCAGGGACGCGCCAAGGTCATGGCAGTACGCAAGCAAGTGCCTCCTTATTTCAAGCCAATAAAAAAATGGCTCCTCCTAGTGGATTTCTGACATCTGGGTCCCATGCCATTGTCAACGTAGTCAATAAACGAGAGAATTGCACAACGAGCGGCTGACACCAAGGACCCAGCAGCTCGCCCAGTTATTTTTGTTTTGGGTTAATTTGATAAATGCCGCTCCAAATCTGGTGTATCCGAGAAATGCCACTGCAATTTCCAAACTTTGAAAAATGCCATTTCATGCCATTTCTAGTGGCATTTTTCGAAGTCTGGAGTGACGTTTTTCAAAGTTTGCACATTTTTCAAAGTTTGCAAAAATTGCAGTGGCATTTTTCAAAGTTTGGAAATTGCTGTGGCATTTTTATGAATCGCCATAATTGGAGTGGCATTTATCTAATTTGTTTTTGAGACGGAAGTAGGGTGTCAACTGGGCTGTGCGTGACACTTTGGCCTGTCTAGACAGCCTTTTCTTTTATGTTTACCATAGACCAGCCCAGTAGTTTTTTTTCTTTCTGAAAATGGCTAGCCCAGTTCTTTTGTGATTTGTCAAGTAAGTCGCTTTATCAGGCATGTTGGGCTGCAAATCTTTCAAGACGAGGAGAGCTTCATTCGACTGGCCGAGAAAATGGCCTATCAGTAATGAGAAATGGGTTGTACATTTTTAAAACACATCAAACCGGCAATTATTTTCAAATATATTTTTTTCATTTCGAGATTTTAAATTGCATTGATTTTTATGCATGGACAATTTATTGGATTTTATATTGATATACATTTATTTTTAAAATCAGTCTAAATGTGATTCGAAATTTCGGGATTAAAAACAGTTCAGACCGCACCGACATATGCAAAATTTCGTATAATTTTTTAACCGTGGCCACAATATGGGCTGTAATGCTAACGTAAAGAATATGGTCTCCAAAAAAACCCGTAAGAATTAGCAAGTGGGTTGTAAATTATTTGAAATAATGGCAGATGGGCTGTATGTTGTTTTCCACATATTTGAGGCTTTCCACATATGGCATGTATACTATTGGATGTCCATCCAACGGCTGTCGTGCTTCTTCAATCTCTGCTCTTCCTGCTCCAGCCGCTCAAACAAGCACCGGCGGGACTGCCTGCTCCCTCCTCCCCGCGGCCGGCTGTGCTGCCGTGCAGGCCTCACCGCCCCACCGTACTCCCATCGCTGGCCTAGCCATTCCTCTACTCACCCACACCTGTTGTTATTCTCCGGCGATGGTAGACAAACCAGTAAACCCTCGTAGAGTTGTAGTCCCCTCCGCGTGGGAAACAAAAACAACGACCGAGTCTTCCCTGCCTCTGTGTCGTTCCCTTCCTAGGCCTCGCCGTCGTCCACTGCCCTGGTGCTCTCGGCGTGGCGTGGTCAACGTGGTCAACGACCGACATGCATCTCAAGTGGACTGTACGTGGAGAGTCTGATAGCTGGGTCCACGGCCGCACGCAAGGAAATGCCTCCTTATTACGCGCAAAATAATGATTTCCTCCACCTGACATCTGGGACCCATCGAAACAGCCTCTGTATTTCATGAAAAAAAATGTTACCGCCGCTGACAGCTCGGACCCACCAGCTATATCTTCGCACGCAAGGAAGTGGCTCCTTATTACGCACAAAAAAATGAATACTCCCCCTGCTAGCTGGGACCCAGTATAGTGGGCCTACTAAGTTGAGGGGACAAAGGGCTTTGTCAACTTAGTCAATATGCACGATTCTAGCTCGACTGACCGTGCGATGTCCATCCAACGGCCGTAGTGCTTCTTCAACCTCTGGTCTTCTTGCTCCAGCCGCCCAAAGTAGCGCCGGTCGTGCTGCCTGCTCCTGCCTCCCGTGGACGGCTGTGCTGCCGCGGAGGCCTCATCGCCCCCATACGACTCCCACTGCTGGCCAGGCCATCCCTCCACTCCACTCACCCACACCCCCTGTTATTCTGCGGCGACGGCAGCGCAACCGAACCAGTGAACCCTCGTACTCCTCTCCGCGTGGGCATCCACTGCCGCGTCTTCCCCGGCTCCGCGTCCTCCCCTTCCTAGGCCTCACCGTCGTCCACCGCCGTGGTGCTGTCGGCGCGGCGTGGTCAATGTGGTCAACAATCGAATTCCATCGGAAGAATACTATACGTGGAGAGGCTGACAGCTGGGTCCACGACAGCCGCAAGGAAGTGCCTCCTTATTACACGGAAAATAATCATTCCTCCACCTGACAGCAGGGACCCACCGGACGCCCACCAGTATATCGCGAAAAAAACGTTTGCCCTTGACTGTTGGGACCCACCCGACGGGCCACTGTATTTCGCGAAAAAAACGTTCCCCTGCTGTCAGCTCGGACCCACCGGAAGTGCCTCCTTATTACGCACAAAAAATGAATACCCCCTGCTAGCTGGGACCCACCTTGGTGGGAGGCTGACTTGTGGGCCTACTAAGTTGACGGGGACGGAGGGCTTTGTCAACTTAGTCAATATGCACGATTCTAGCTCCAGTGACCGTACAATGTCCATCCAACGGCCTTAGTGCTTCTTTAACCTCTAGTCTTCTTGCTCCAGCCGCCCAAACTAGCGCCGGTCGTGCCTCGTGCTCCTGCCTCCCGTGGCCGGCTGCGATGCGGCGGAGGCCTCACCGCCCCCTACTACTCCCACCGCTGGCCAGGCCATCCCTCTACTCACCCACACCCCCTGTTATTCTGCGGCGACGACAGCCTCACACCGCAGCGAACCAGTGAACCCTCGTACTCCTCTACGCGTGGGCATCCACTGCCACGTCTTCCCCGGCTCCGCTTTGTCCCCTTCCTAGGCCTCGCCGTCGTCCACCACCCTGGTGCTCTCGGCGCGGCGTGGTCAACATGGTCAAGGAACGGCTTCCATCGGACGTGGACTGTATGTGGAAAGGCTGACAGCTGGGTCCACGGCCGCAGCAAGGAAGTGCCTCCTTATTACGTGCAAAATAATTATTCCTCCACCTGACAGTGGGGACCCACCGGACGGGCCACCGTATTTCGCGAAAAAACATTTGCCCCTGACTGCTGGGACCCACCAGCTACATCTTTGCACGCAATGAAGTGCCTGACAGTCGGGACCCACCTGGTCGAAGCGTACGTAGCGTTGTCATTCTGGTCGCGAACGTGTACGTACATACTGGTCAATGTAGAGGCGCGCACGTGTCGTAGTAGAGGCACGCACATGTCGTAGTAGAGGCGCGCACGTAGCATGTACACGTACGTACAGCGGCCAGGGTGCAAGAAAGAAAATACGGCCACGTATGTGTACATACGGACGGGGTCTCGAATGCCTACTCGCGCATACGTATGGCCAGGGCTCGTGTACATGGCTGGGTCGGAACGGAGAAATAGCGTCGTCGTCGTGTTCATGGGGAGGCAACAGAATGCGTCGTGTTCATGGGGAGGCAACGGAATGCGTCGTGTTCATGGGGAGGCAACAGAATGAGTCGTGTTCATGGGGAGGCAACGGAACGCGTGGGAGCCAACCAGCTGGGTCGGAACGGAATGCGTGGTCGTGTTCATCGGGAGGGCTTGGACGGAACAGGCGATGGAAACAAGGCCTGGCGTACCGCAAAACGGAGGAAACGGCCTTGTGTTCGACCGGCCACGTTCGAAACGGGATCCTGTTCATCGGGAGGGGTATGGCATACCGCAAAACGGAGGAAACGGACCTCCTACGGTCGAAACGGGGGTCCTGTTGATCGGGAGGGGTGTGGCGTACCACAAAACGGATGAAACAGACTTGTGTTGGAGCGCTACGGTCGAAACGGGGGTCCTGTTCATCGGGAGGGGTGTGGCGTACCGCAAAACGAGACTCCACAGGATGCTGTTCATCTCCACCGTCGACCCCCTCCAGCCTCCACGAGCTACTGTTCATCCACCGTCGACCTCCTCCAGCCTCCACCTGCGACTGTTCATCCACGGGCTCCTGTTCATCCAGCCTCCACCGTGCGCTACTCCACCGGCTACTGTTTAACCAGCCCTCTCCACGGGCTCCTGTTCAACCACCCCTCCACAGGCTACTGTTCATGCTGCCCTCCACGGGGTGGTCCTATTCATCCAGCCCTCCACGGGGTAGTCCTGTTCATCCAGCCCCAACCGGCTCGATCGATCGGGGTCATGTTCATCCAGAGGCAACACCACGGGGTCCTGTTCATCCACCCCCACCGGGAACTGTTCATCCAAACCCCCCGCAACGCTCACTGTTCATCCAGAGGCAGCATCGATCGGCTTCAGTTAGCAGCAGTAGCGAAGGAATCGCTCGATCGGGTTCAGTTAACAGCCATCGATCGATCGCTCGGGTTCAGTAACGCGTAGCCTGCAGTGCAATCGCTCGGGTTCAGTTAGAGCCCAACGCCTCGCTCGGGTTCAGTTAGAGCCAACGCCTTGCACACACACGCGTACGTGTACGAGAGAGCGCGCATCGCTCGGCCCCCGACCTCCCACCGTAACCGGGAACTCCCCGAAATTTTCCTCCCCCTCGCTTCTACCACGGTTTTTTTTTCGTCATGGACGGCCCAAAGAATGCCATGCAGCTGCATCTCCAGCCCGCCCAGGACGAAAAGCCCATTTTCTGTCATGATTTTTTGTCATAGAAGTAGGAGCCCACCACATCTATGATGATACCGGGTTTTGTCACAACTATCGTCATAGAAGTGTCATATGTATGACAGAAAAAAAATTCGTTCGGCCCAAAATGTCACGGATGTGTCCTTTTTTTTGTAGTGCCTACTACAACTATATGTGGGTGTTTTAGTTAGGCTATATATACTTAGGCTACTCATAGTGGAGAGTGTCATATACTAGTACATGCATATATATATATATATATATGATACTAGTGTATGATACTACCTTTAATTAATTATAGCGCATAGTATAATACATAGAGTATAGTATCATATATTATATTTATTGCCATGCATGACACGAATTAGCATTCCATTTAACATGATACAGTATCTACCTATATGTTACCCTAACCCTCTCTATATATATTTAATTATTTGCCACATCAGCATACTTGCTATTTCTGAGTGCATGATATCGTCGGCTATGATACCACCACTATGGCCAGCCTTATATAGTGGGGAGTATCCTATACTATATATATTATCATGCATATGATACTAGTGTATGATACTACGCACGTACCTTCATAGTGCATATATAGTATCATAGAGTAGTATATATCATAGATGACCGTATTTTGGCCATGCATGACACGAAGTAGTATAGCATTTATTATATATGTTACGATATCTATCTATGTTACTGCTTCTTTGCCACATCATCATACTTTCTATTCCCGAGTGCATGATACCGGCTATGATACCCCCACTATGGCCACCCTAAGGCTGGTCGTAATATGGGAGTATCAAGCGGTATCATGCATGCCAACTAGACTTTTTGGATGATGTGGCGCACAGTTAAATGAGGAAAGAGAGGGTGTGGTATCATATTAAATGTTGTGCTACTTTGTGTCATGCATGGCAATTAATAAGGCAACCAAAGATACTAACTTATGATACTATGCATGCGCGCATTACGGAGGCATTACCAATCATATATATACTAGTATTATGAATATATATGATACTAGCTAGTCTATGATATACTAGCTACCTCACTAAGAGCATGGTTAATAATACAACCAACGGTCGGCTATAAGAAGTTGTCATGTCATATACAGCCAACCCCTTAGCCGGCATGTACAATAATAAGTTTTAAATATGTACTAGTTTATCAATAGTTGGCCCACCTTACATCCTCACCAAGTGTCTTGGGTCTCGTGTTGCAGCTGGCTCTACTAACCAAGAGCCCGCTTCTCTTCTCTCTCCTCTTCTCTTTCCTCCAACTAAGCACATATATATTATTCTATTCCTTATAGCCTGCTTATGTCACTCTATTGTACTCGCTCTAATGCATAGTATCATAGAGTAGTATCGTGTAATACTTTATTTATTGTCATGCATGACACATAGTAGCATAGAATTTATTATGATACAGTTTCATGATATGATACTTAACCCTCTCTTCATTTAATTCTATGACAGCTCATCAAAATTGCCTAGTTGGCATTCATGATACTAGCTATGATACCCCCTTACCATCAGCCTGGCAAAGAAGGTGTACAGATCATTTATGCGTCGCTTTGTGAGTTTTCATCCGTTTGTTCGAGAAGCGGGGAGAGGTTTCAAACATTTTGGCCGCGAGGTGCGGCCACTGGCGTAGGCCTAGTTGGTATTTTAATTACAGGAAATTCAGATGGAGTTCGGACATCATCAAAATCGATGTGTGCCCGTGGCGTGCTCTCACGACCCCATGGAAAAAAATTGGTAAAGTTTGGCACAAGTTTTGATGACCGCTCCTTCCAAACCAGAGCATCTCACATGAAGGATCATGGTTTCCAAAAGGAGACGTGTCAATTCAAACTCCTATGGCCGGTGACCTCATCGTTTGGCCTCACAAAAATTTCCATGGTACGCAATGACCATTATACCACGGGTTTGATGTTCTGGCGCATTTCAAGTATCGTTAGCTATATTTAAGACATTTTTTGAGTTTAACGTGCATTTTGTGCATAAAAATAAAATTACAACCGGAACTGTGTGTGCTTTCGAGAGGGATGAGGATCATCGTTCGATCTGGGAGCATCCAATGGTGTAGACATACGATCCGTTGGGTTTGAGTTCTGGCCAATTAGAAAGCACGAATCAGATCGTGGGCGGGGTTTGGTCGGCACACGGCTTTCATCAACGAACCGTGTGCTATTCGCAAACTAGATTGCATATTTTTGTTCACACTTACTGTAGTGAGATCAGTTGAGTGTGCTACCTCTATGAATAGTCAATGTGTACGTGTCGCGTTAATTTGGAAGTATATTAAGTGCATGCGGATATTAAGTAGGATTATATTTGCGTGTTATTATGTGATTAGCACTATATTTGGCATGAAATTAACTGCACGCTAAACGTGTTGAGCGCTCGACATTGAAGCAGTTTAGGTCGTTGGATTGACATGATTTGATGGTCGAGATTAATTGGATCTGCCCCTTCGGGTCTTTTTATATTGGTATAGATATAATAACAATAACAAAAAATAGGTCATATTCATTGCCTGAGCTGACAGCATATCAAGGTCAACATATTAACGGTTCTTACATCAACAGAAACCCGGGCATAACTCACAAATTCAGTACACGTGATAGTTCTATATTGAACGAATTAAGTTGCAGGGTAGGCATAAAGACTAGTCTTACGGCTTAATTCCCATGTACATGGGGGAGCTGGGATCATTATGATGACCCCGAATGAACTTGGATTTTCTGATGATTTTATGCTTCTCTGTTACACGGGTGCGTGATCCCTTGGCTGGCAACTCATCAAACTCATCGTACTCGTCCTCATTGGCAACATCGTCGACACCCAGTACCCTTCTCTTCCCATGCATCACTACATGACAGTTCTTATGCAAGGGGTCTTCCGCAAAGAAAATCTGGGTAGCATCGCTGGCAAGAATGAACGGGTCCGCGTGATATGCCATCGTTGTCCTGTTAACACATGTCTTCCTGTAACCATCAACCCTTACATGACCAAGAGGGATCCATGCGCACCTGAATAATTCCACCTTAACTTTCACATAGTCAAGCTCCCAAATCTCTTTAATGGTTCCATAGTATACCCTTTTATCAGCTTCATCTACAGGCATGCATTATATTCGAACAGCGTTGTTCTGATATGAGGTCTTCTGATCACGTTCCTCAGTGTAGAACGTGTATCCATTTATGCCATATGCTTGGTACATCAACACCGCAGGTGATGGCTTTTGTGCCAACCACGTAGCAATGTCATCGATGGATCCTTGTGCCAAACGATTCTTCAGCCATTCGGCGTAGTTCTTAGTGTGCTCCTTCATCTCCACATCTGATGAAGGGACCATTGGTAAGAAGCTTTGGCGTATCTCCGCCAAGTGTTCTTTGGCATAAGCGCTGAGAACTGGTCTGTTAAGCAGTACCGTCAAATGGGCTTTCTCTGCCAATTCTTCGGGTGTAGCCATTTGCGTGCCAGCAAGGACCGACTTACCTTTCAACCTTCCCTCGTGGCGAGAGAGGGGCAAACCTATAGGTCTTTGTTTCATGTATTCCGTGCAAAACTCAACCACCTCCTCCGTGGTATAACATTGTAAAATGCTTGCCTCTGGATGGTTTTGGTTCTGACAAAAGCGCTTCAGTATTCCCATGAACCGCTCGAAGGGATACATGTTGTGAAGAAACACAGGACCACAATACTTTATCTCGTCGACAAGGTGCACAGTGAGATGGACGATGACATCAAAGAATGATGGTGGGAAAAACATCTCTAGGTTGGACAATATTCTTGCAATATCATCTTGCATATGATCCAACTCTTCGGGATCTACAACTTTCTGCCATAGTTGGTTGAAGAAATCACAGAGGTCAATGAGTGTGTTTCTTATATCTTTGTCCATCCGATTCCTGATGGCCACCGGGAGGATTTGTGTCAACATTACATGGCAATCATGTGACTTCATGTGTCCCAACTTCATTTTACCTGAGCTCACGTCCGCGAGAATTCCGATGTTTGCGCAGTAGGAAAAGGGTGTCTTAACTGACAACAAATAGGTGAAGAACTGTGTTGCTTCTTTTGTACTGAAATTGTAACTCTGGCGAGCTTTGATGAATTTGTCATCATCTTCTGCTTCACTCTTGCGTTTTGATTGATCAGCAAGCATATCGAGCCGTGAACTGTCAGCATCCTTTCTTTTACCTTTAATCTTGAGCAGAGTACCAAGGATGCTTTCACATACGTTCTTCTCTACGTGCATGACATCGATGCAGTGACGTACATGTAGAATCTCCCAGTAAGGTAATTTCCAGAACACCGATTTCTTCTTAAACACCTGACCCTTGGGTGTTTGTTTCACAGTCAACGGGTGGTTCTTGCCAAGCACAACATTAATTTTTTAGCCATGTTGTGGACCACCTCCCCTTCATAGGGTCTTGGGTCCACACCTGCCTCTGCCGTACCATCAAATTCAGCTTTCATCTTTTGGTATGGGTGATTTTTCTGTAAGAACCTACGATGACGCAAATACGCGGTTTTGTGCGAGTTGGGAAGTCTTCTGCTAGCTGTCCTATCCATGCATGTGACACACCCTACATCTTCCTTTGTTTTCTGCCCCGATGTGTTGCCTAATGCCGGCATATCTTGAATGGTGTGCACCAACATCGCATGTAGATCAAAAATATCCTTTCTGTAATGTAGCGACCACACCTCAAACACTCTGATCTCTATGCATCAGTGTCATCCCTGGATCGGTAATGCTGACACGCACAGTACTTGAGGATTTATAACATAGTAGCAATCACACACTTATTACATCGAATGTCTCAAAAGAGAACTTGTTACAATAAATATGGCTTAATGCCATCTAATACGATAACAGCGGAAGGCTTGGAAGATAAAGTGAGTCCATCAACTCCAACGGCATCATTGAGTGAAAGACCACGACCTGAGGCTCCTTACTCGTCGTCTGAAAAGTCTGCAACATGATGATGTGGGCTGCCATACTCTTTCCTAGACTCTAGGTTGGTGCATCAAAGGAAAACTCTATGGGCTCAGTGACTGGCGTGAATGTCCTTCCTGGAACTTGAACTTGAATCATCCAGTGCTCCTCTTCTGGTAAAGTGGCGTTGTAAGTCCCGGTGAAGATTGGTATTCCAATGTTCAGGTACCTAGTGACTTCCTTCAAGTGGCGTCCAAAAGGTGTGTCTACATCTGGTTGTGCAAACTTGTTCCTTGCGTCCGCCATCCTAAAGAGTAGAAAATGGAGATGAGTTAGAAATGAGAAGAGATTAGTGATCTAGGGCTTTAGTTTAGTGGTCGTGTCCTACAGTCAGCGTGTGCTCTGATACCATCTTGTAGCGATCAGACCTCAAACAATCTGATCTCTGTGCATCAGTGTCATCCCTGGATCGGTAATGCTGACACACACAGTACTTGAGGATTTATAACATAGTAGCAATCACACACTTATTACACCGAATGTCTCAAAAGAGAACTTGTTACAATAAATATGGCATAAGGCCATCTAATACGATAACAGCGGAAGACTTGGAAGATAAAGTGAGTCCATCAACTCCAACGACATCACTGAGTGAAAGACCACGACCTAAGGCTCCTTACTCGTCGTCTGAAAAGTCTGCAACATGATATGTTGTAGCCCGAAATGGGTCAGCACATGCTGGAAATGTAACACAAGAGAGTATTGAACAAAATAATGCTATCACTACATGCATATATGGCTGGTGGAGGCTGTATGGTTAATATGTTTTGCGGAAAGCCAATTTTCCCTACTACAAAGGAATATATTTTATTTAACTACAAAGTTTGTTGAAAAACATTGAGAATGGTAAACCCCATCTCAATCCCAATTTAAAAGGTAATTAATAACCCAACCAAATTTATATTAAGAGTGATGAGATCCACATGATAATCCAAGAACTAGATACTCAAGATGTCCATAACCGGGGACACGGCTAACCATGATTGGTTTGTACACTCTGCAGAGGTTTGTGCACTTTTCCCCACAAGACTCGATCTCCTCCGTTGGATTTCTCGCACTACATGATGTTTGAGAAACGGATGACCGAGACACAGTCTTTCCGAAGAGGTCCCCTTAACCGATAGATAGGCCTGTATACCTACAATCCCCTACATCTGCTAGCCCATCATGGAAAGGTTTCCCACAACTTACTCAACTATGCCAGAGCCCATAATGGCATGTGGCTGCACACGAAAGTTTCTAGCATGAAAAATCTTATGATCCCTTTGAGCCTGGGTGGCAGTCCATAGGAGAATCACACGGTACCCCGGGATTTCCAAAAAAATAGGCAACACTGGGTTCCCAGGTGCCTCAATCCACCCAGATGTGTATTAAAGTTGCCACCTTAAGTTAACCGTTAATTAACAATACTCACATCTGTCATGAATACACTCAAACCCAAACCACGTCTACGAGCATAGCATAGCAATATAAGCAACGTAGAAGTGACTTCCAAAGGTTTGATAATAAACAGGTGAATAGGTACTACCTCATCTACTTCCCAAACCCACAATTTAATCAGATCCTAACCATGCAATTGTTTGAGGATTGATCTAATGCAATAAAACTGGGTAGTAAAGGGGTATGATCAAAGTGTTACTTGCCTTGCTGATGATCCGTGAAACCTAGAGACTCGTAGTAGCACGCTTCATACTTCGGGTACTCTATCGCAATCAAGCAAGCATACAATAAGCAATAAAGCAAACATGCATGGGTAAAACTCAAATAAGAAGCTCTAACCAGAAAGTTCAACTTAAGAACTCTGGTTTGCAAAAAGAATCAAAGCAAACGAAGCAACGAAACTCAAACTGCGAAAGAAACAAGCTTCGTTTACTAATCTGGACTAAAATCAAATTTTACAGTAGCAAAAACTTGTTTAAGTTGATTAAACATAAAGAGGGCTTCGAGACGGAACTCTAGGCGCTTGAATCGCCTGATTCCGATAAACGAGCGAAAAGTAAAACTAAAACGAAAATCGGATCAGAAATCGCGATCGAAAATAATCACGAAAAATCCGAGAAAATGAAAAACTGACGAACAGACTAACGAACGAACATTCGCTATCTGCGGCTAACGGGCGAAAACCGTTCGTTAACACGAACGTACGGACGAACGTCCGCTATATAACTAAACCGGAAAAAACAATAAAACCGATCTAATAAAAAACGCATCTAGGTTTTTACCAAAAACCGAACCGGTCAAAGGAAAACCGGCGGCTGCGGTGGCGAACTCCGGCGGCTCCGGCGAACTGTGGCGACGGCGGCGAGGTGGTGAGGCGGCGGCATAGCTCCGGCAAGTCGGCGGCGGCGGGCTGGCGCGGCTAGGGTTTCGACTGGTGGGCTGGCGGGGCTAGGGTTTCGGCGGGCGGGCTGGTGGGCTGCAGGGATGCGGCCTCGGTGGCTTATAAAGCCCCCCCCCCGGGCGGGTACGACCCAAAGTCGGTTTCCTCTTTTTTTAAATATTCCGCTCAGAAAAACGAATAAAAGAAATACTAAACGGACTCAAAAAATCCTGAAATAAATTTTCTCCGTCCTCTAAAAATCTACCACACAAGGTGAACATTTATTTGGGACTCTAATGCAATTTTGAAAAACGCATATTTTTCCTAATTCAAATAAAATAGCGATAAAAATCCGAATAAAACTCTTATTTGATTTTAACATTAACTCTCCAATATTTCTTTATTTTGAGGAAGTCATTTTATCCTCTCTCTCTTTTATTTTTATAAAAGAAATATTCGAAGAGAAAATAATTAAAATCAAACGATCCTCTTTTCAAAATTCGAGAAAAACTCAAATATGGAAATAACGAAATTCCCAACTCTCTCCGTGAGTCCTTGAGTTGCGTCGAATTTCTAGGATCAAGCCAAAATGCAATAAAAAATTATATGCAAAGATGACCTAATGTATAACATTCCAAATTGAAAATTTGGGATGTTACATGTAAGCATCATAACATTTTACAGTAGGCGCATCTATCCACACCGTTAGTAGTTCTTCTACCAGTAGCTGAAAGTAAATGTCGATGTCATTTCCAGGTTGGTTGGGCCTTGTATAATCATTGACATCATAATGTATTTTTCTTCATACATAACCAAGGAGCTAGGCTATATATGCACAAAAGAACCGGCCATGTGCTGTGATTGGTGCTCATATCGCCAAAAGGATTCATCCCGTCAGTACACTCCCCGAGCCTTATACTTCTAGGATCCTTGGTAAAGTCTTCAAACTTATTGTCGATTAATTCCCAATGAGCCCCATCTTTCGGGTGCCTCATAAACTTATCCGCAATTCGCTCATCATGATGCGACCGCAACCTCTTTGCCTCTCTAGGGTTTGCAAACAAACGCCTCAACCTTGAAATTAATGGCAAGTACCAAACAACCTTGAACGGGATTCCTGTCTTGATCTCGTCGTCCAATTTGTACTTGTCATTTGCTCTCCCGCGCTTGTATCGTTCATGCTTGCATGTGAAACATGCACGCAAATATTTGTACTCACCACGGTACAATATACAATCATTCACACAAGCGTGTATCTTCTGTATTTCAAGTTCCAATGGGCAAACAATTTTCTTCACTTAATTCGTGCTTCTGGGGAGCATATTATCTTCCAGAAGAATTTCTTTGAAAAGACCTAACATCTCTGTGAAGCCCTTGTTTGATAGACCGTTTGCTGCTTTAAATCTGAGAAGCGCCGGGGTGGCACTCAACTTGGAATATTTCTTTTTGCAACATGGATACAATTCTTTCTTGGAGTCCACATCAATGGTTGGCTAATCCTTGTACCCCAATCATATCCTTTTTTGGGCCCTCGAAATTTGCAATCATAGCAGCAAAATCTAGCATATCAAGATCGTCATCATATGCGTCGACGTCTTGGTTTTCCAGTGGGCATTTCGGCTTTACGGTGTTCCATTGGTAGCTTGACGCCTCTGCCCCGATGTTAGATTCAACATCCATGTGACACTGATCGGGGTTTGACATCTCGCAGCCCTGGGTATCTTCATCCATGACCTTCTCTTCACCGTGGCTAGTCCAACGTGTATATCCATCCATGAATCCCCTAGAGACTAAGTGCAACTGGACATTTGCAACTTCATGTGACTCTGTATTGGCACAATCACTACATGAACACATGATGTAATCCGCATCACCAATTCTTCTCTTTGTACTTTCAGCCAAATTCATGAACTTGGTCATGCCACTGATAAAATCTACGGTTTTCCGATTCTTCATCCATCGAGGTCGTTCCATCTGCACCACATGAATGGTAATTAAAAACAAAACAACAACATTAATACACGGATTAACTGTTGCCCAAAGATGCATGCATAGATCACAAGGTTTTATTTTTGTAATTACTGAGGGCGCTCCATGTAGTTATCCAGACGTGCAATGACAAAAATTAATGGTCAGTCAATTTACACGCTGAGTACTAGTACAACACTACCCTTAGGAATTGAATACCTTAAATAATCTATTCACGAAAATAATACCTTAATTAGTTAGCCACGCGGCGACCTCCACCCAGCAGACAGAGAAGCGCGATGCGGCGGCACGCTGAGATAGCAAGATCGAGGAGCAAAGCTTAGTGCGGCTGCCGCCTGAAGTTTGACCTCCACTATCCCACCATCAACCGCGATGGATGTGCTCGAATCACGCTGCCGCGGACCGAGAATTGACCTCCTATGACGCTGCGACCGCTCACCGGCCGAGGATTAACCTCTTCTCTGGTAGCCGCTGCCTAGGCCGCCGCCACCATCTCTATATGCAGAGCGGCTGTTTTTTACGGATATCCACAGAGCGGCTGTTTTCATGGTATCACTGTAATATGGACATGGCAGTACATCACATATGGTTATGTAAGGGCCACCGTGTCTAACCTACATTATCTTCTCACACGGTTTGGTGCGGAAATCATGTGTGACATTGTAATACCTAACACAAACGACATGTGTAAACAGTGTGTCGTATACAACATATAGTGCCATAAGTAGTTCCCGACCGTTAGCTTATCCCCATAGTTTCCCCATTTCCCCCAAATCCCTACATAGCCTCCAAATTCCCTCGCGTGGCGCTGGCATTGGGGGAATGCGGACGAGTGGTGCTGATGGTTTCGGTGCGGCTGCTCCTACTCGTATCACCGCCACGAAGGCGGTCGCCGCCGAGCACTTGCCTAAGGTCATCAGAAGGCAGGTGTACTACGGATCCAAATCGTCCTGTCAGGTTCCAATCTATCCCGATCTTTTTTAGCATGTCCAAAGTATAGCTCCTTGCTGAATCTGTCCTGAATGACACCCCCTCCCCCTAGGAAAGCGATCTGCCGCCGGATCCGGAGCATGAGTCCAGACTCCTGCAACATGAGTTCGACTCTGAGTTTTGCGCCACCAAGAAGTACCAAAAGCTAAGTTGTGTGCACGGGCACACTCCTGCTCGACGTGTATGCACGAAGGGATTCGACATCAGCAGGCGGTTCTCAGTTGCCCCTTAGAGGTTAGTGCTAAGTTCATCATTTTACTTCAGTTAATGCCACCGCTCATCCTGAATACTATTTAACATTGGCAGGGATATGACGCTTGTGCCTTTGTTAATTGGCTGGATGAAGAATGGCATGGCAGGGCTAGGAGTGTTATCACCAAGCTTGTAGAAGATAACGTAAAGCTGAAGAAGAAACTGGCTGATCTGGAATGTACAATCAGTATGATGAAGCAAGAAAGAATCAATCACATGCAACAGATGAAAGCAAGAGACAAGAAGGAACTAGCATGTGTAGTTCTGGTTGTCGCATTAGCCATGTTCTATGCGCTGTTTGCAATGATGATTAGGGGTTTTGTTTGACAGTGTTGCTAAAGCACATCTAGATGTGCTCTAAGTAATGCACATCTAGGTCCTATGCCATTGATATTATGCGAAGATTCATGCAGATATTTTCCTTTATCTTTTTTTCTTTTCCTTTGTAGTTTGATTATTAATGGCTTTATCAATAAGAAGAGCTCAATGTATTGCTTGCCAACTGTCCTACTCCATTCGTACTGGTACCGGTGCATAATCCCAAAACTCGATCCTTCTTTTTGTCCTGAGAAAATAAACTAGCCAATAGGAGTCCTGCGCAACCCCGGGAATTTGGAGCGAATAGGTACAAATAATTGCAGTTGATTATATCATCGGTTAGATAATAAGTCAACCCCCACTTCAATTGGCATGTCCTCTTCTCCGCATACCCCGCTTAAGTGTCCACCATCATCATCGTCCCCGGCAGGCCATGCTACACATTGGCACACACTCTGCAACCATGTCGAGCGACATCGAGGACAACAGTTTGGCCAGCAGTCTGGCGCTCGATGATAGGTCAACATCGGAATCATCCCGCTCGTCTTCCATGAGTCTGGCGTCGAGCCCAGAACTCGATTATATCCGGATCATGGAAGGGACGCATGCTCACTGGCCGAGCTATTCTCCTCCATCTTGTAGGCAAAGTACATGTCTCATACCTCTCGACACGGGCATGAGTCTGAAATACCAATTTCAGCTCTTGGAACATCTCATATGCTCTGTGGTGTTCAAAATATTTTTGAAGTCCGGTTCTAAGCCATAAAGCATGGTGCACTAAACTATCAAGTAGTCATCATATCGAGCTTGCCATACGTTCATAACGTCTGCATCTGCTCCTGCAATAGGTATGTCACCTAGCGATGCATCAAGGACATAATCCTTCTATGCAGCAATGAGGATAATCCTCAGATCACGGACCTAGTCCGCTTTATTGCTACTATCAACTTTTAACTTAGTTTTCTCTAAGAACATATCAAAATAATAAGGGAGCTAAATTGCGAGCTATTGATCTACAACATAGATATGCAAAAACTATCAGGACTAAGTTCATGATAAATTAAGTTCAATTAATCAAATTACTTAAGAACTCCCACTTAGATAGACATCCATCAAGTAATCTAAATGATACATGATCCAAATCAACTAAACCATGTCCCATCATCACGTGAGATAGAGTAGTCATCAATGGTGAACATCTCTATGTTGATCATATCTACTATATGATTCACGTTCGAACTTTCGGTCTCCGGTGTTCCGAGGCCATGTCTGTACATGCCAGGCTCGTCAAGTTCAACCTAAGTATCCCGCATGTGCAAAATTGTCTTGCACCCATTGTATGTGAACGTAGAGTCTATCACACCCGATCATCATGTGGTGTCTCAACGCGATGAACTGTCGCAATGGTGCATACTCAGGGAGAACACTTATACCATGAAATTTTAGTTGAGGGATCATCTTAAAATGCTACCGCCGTACTAAGCAAAATAAGATGCATAAAAGATAAACATCACATGCAATCAAAATATGTGACATGATATGGCCATCATCATCTTGTGCTTTTGATCTCCATCTCCAAAGCATCATCATGATCTTCATCGTCACTGGTGATAAGTCTCCAACGTATCTATAATTTTTTATTGTTCCATGCTATTATATTATCAACCTTAGATGTTTTATATGCTATTTTATATGATTTTTGGGACTAACCTATTAACCTAGAGCCCAGTGCCAGCTTCTGTTTTTTTCTTGCTTTTGAGTTTTACAGAAAAGGAATACCAAACGGAGTCCAATTGACGTGCCAATTTTTGACGATTTTGTATGGACCAAAAGAAGACCCTGTAGTAAAAGAGTTGGGCCAGAAGAGTCCCGGGCCGTCCACGAGGGTGGGAGCCCCCCCCCCCCCCCCCCCCCGGGTGCGTGGGCCTACCTCGTGGACGACCCGGGCACCTTCTTGACCTGAGACTGATGCCAAAAAATTCCTATAAATACAGAAACCTCTAGAAAATAACCTAGATCGAGAGTTCCATCGCCAGAAGCCTCTGTAGCCACCAAAAACCAATCTAGACCCGTTCCGGCACCCTGCCGGTGGGGGGAATCCCTCTCCGGTGGCCATCTTCATCATCCCGGCGCTCTCCATGACGAGGAGGGAGTAGTTCACCCTCGGGGCTGAGGGTATGTATGAGTAGCTATGTGTTTGATCTCTTTCTCTCGTGTTCTTGATTTGGCACGATCTTGATGTACCGCGAGCTTTGCTATTATAGTTGGATCTTATGATGTTTCTCCCCCTCTACTCTCTTGTGATGAATTGAGTTTTCCCTTTAAAGTTATCTTATCGGATTGAGTCTTTAAGGATTTGAGAACACTTGATGCATGTCTTGCATGTGCTTATCTGTGGTGACAATGGGATATCATGTGATCCACTTGATGTATGTTTTGGTGATCAACTTGCGAGTTCCGTGACCTCGTGAACTTATGCATAGGGGTTGGCACACATTTTCGTCTTGACTCTCTGGTAGAAACTTTGGGGCACTCTTTGAAGTTCTTTGTGTTGGTTGAATAGATGAATCTGAGATTGTGTGATGCATATCGTATAATCATACCCACGGATACTTGAGGTGACATTAGAGTATCTAGGTGAAATTAGGGTTTTGGTTGATTTGCGTCTTAAGATGTTATTTTACTATGAACTCTAGGGCTGTTTGTGACACTTATAGGAATAGCCCAACGGATTGATCGGAAAGAATAACTTTGAGGTCGTTTCGTACCCTACAATAATCTCTTCGTTTGTTCTTCGCTATTAGTGACCTTGGAGTGACTCTTTGTTGCATTTTGAGGGATAGTTATATGATCCAATTGTGTTATTATTGTTGAGAGAACTTGCACTAGTGAAAGTATGAACCCTAGGCCTTGTTTCCTAGCATTGCAATACCGTTTGTGCTCACTTTTACCACTTGCTACCTTGCTGTTTTTATATTTTCAGATTACAAAAACCTATATCTACCATCCATATTGCACTTGTATCACCATCTCTTCGCCGAAATAGTGCACCTATACAATTTACCATTGTATTGGGTGTGTTGGGGACACAAGAGACTCTTTGTTATTTGGTTGCAGGGTTGCTTGAGAGAGACCATCTTCATCCTACGCCTCCCACGGATTGATAAACCTTAGGTCATTCACTTGAGGGAAATTTGCTACTGTCCTACAAACTTCTGCACTTGAAGGCCCAACAACGTCTACAAGAAGAAGGTTGTGTAGTAGACATCAAGCTCTTTTCTGGCGCCGTTGCCGGGGAGGTTGGCGCTTGAAGGTATATCTTTAGATCTTGCAATTGAATATTTTTGTTTCTTGTTTTATCACTAGTTTAGTTTATAAAAGAAAACTACAAAGAAATGGAATTGAGGGTACCTCATATGCTTCATCTTTTTAATATCTTTCATGAAAATAAGGATTCCGATAATTGTGCCAAAGTGTTAGAAGAAGAATGCATTAGAATGTTTGGCACTAAATCTTTGAATGATGAGGATGATTGCAATGTTATTAGTATGAACTCTTTGAATGTCCATAGTACTAATGATGATTGGAATAGTCATGATGAAAATGTCTCTTATAAGCATGTCAAGTTTTGTGGAATACAAAGAGCTTGCAAGCACACACTAATACATCTCCAACGTATCTATAATTTTTGATTGCTCCATGCTATTAAATTATCTATTTTGGATGTCAATGGGCTTTATTTTACACTTTTATATCATTTTTGGGACTAACCTACTAACTGGAGGCCCAGCCCAAATTGCTATTTTTTGCCTATTTTAGGGTTTCGAAGAAAAGGAATATCAAACAGAGTCCAAACGGAATGAAACCTTCAGGAACATGATTTTATCAACAAACCTAATCCAGGAGACTTGGAATGGGCGTCAAGAAACAACATAGGAAGCCACGAGGGAGGGGGCGTGCCTACCCCCTAGGCCCGCCCTCCACCCTTGTGGGCCCTCCGTTGCTCCACCGATGTACTTCTTCCTCCTATATATATCCACGTACCCCCCAAACATCCAGGAGCACCATGAAAACCTAATTCCACCGCCGCAACCTTCCATACCTGAGAGATCCCATCTTGAGGCCTTTTTCGGAGCTCCAACGAAGGGGGCATTGATCAACTCCATGGCCTCTCCGGTGATGTCTGAGTAGTTTACTTCAGACCTACGGGTCCATAGTTATTAGCTAGATGGCTTCTTCTCTCTCTTTGGATCTCAATACAAAGTTCTCCTCGATTCTCTTGGAGATCTATTTGATGTAATCTTCTTTTGCGGTGTGTTTGTCGAGATCCGATGAATTGTGGGTTTATGATCCAGATTACTTATGAACAATACTTGATTCTCCTCTGAATTCTTTTATGTATGATTGGTTTATCTTTGCAAGTCTCTTCGAATTATCAGTTTGGTTTGGCCTGCTAGATTGATATTTCTTGCAATGGGAGAAGTGCTTAGCTTTGGGTTCAATCTTGCGGTGCTCGGTCCCAGTGACAGAAAGGGAACCGACACGTATTGTATTGTTGCCATCAAGGATAAAAAGGTCGGGTTTATATCATATTGCATGAGTTTATCCCTCTACATCATGTCATCTTACTTAAAGCATTACTCTGTTCTTATGAACTTAATACTCTAGATGCATGCTGGATAGCAATCGATGTGTGCAGTAATAGTAGTAGACGCAGAATCGTTTCGGTCTACTTGTCACGGACGTGATTCCTACATACATGATCATACCTAGATATTCTCATAACTATGCTCAATTCTATCAATTGCTCGACAGTAATTCGTTTACCCACCGTAATACTTACGCTCTTGAGAGAAGCCACTAGTGAAACCTATGCCCCCGGGTCTATCTTCCATCATATTAATCTTCCAACACTTAGTTATTTCCTTTGTCGTTTATTTTACTTTGCATCTTTATTTCTCTTTATCATAAAAATACCAAAAATATTATCTTATCATATCTATCAGATCTCACTCTCGTAAGTGACCGTGAAGGGCATGACAACCCCTTTATCGCAATGGTTGCGAGGTTCTTATTTGTTTGTGTAGGTGCGTGGGACTTGAGCGTGATCTCCTACTAGATTGATACATTGGTTCTCAAAAACTGAGGGAAATACTTAGGCTACTTTGCTGCATCACCCTTTCCTCTTCAAGGGAAAACCAACGCAGTGCTCAAGAGGTAGCAAGAAGGATTTCTGGCGCCTTTGCCAGGGAAATTCGTGCCAAGTCAAGTCAATATTTGACTCCCAACAACGAGTCATTTCTGGTGTCATTACTAAGTCAAGACATACCAAGTACCCATCACAAACTCTTATCCCTCGCATTACATTATTTGACATTTGCCTCTCGTTTTCCTCTCCCCCACTTCACCCTTGCAGTTTTATTTGCCCTCTTTTCCTCTCCCCCTCTCCTTCCGTTCCCCTTCTCTTTTTCTATTTGCCTTTTTTCCCGTTTCTTGTTTGCTTGTGTGCTGGATTGCTTGCTTGTCACGATGGCTCAAGATAATACTAAATTGTGTGACTTTACCAATACCAACAACAATGATTTTCTTAGCACTCCGATTGCTCCTCTTACCGATGCTGAATCTTGTGAAATTAATGCTGCTTTGTTGAATCTTGTCATGAAAGATCAATTCGCCGGCCTTCCTAGTGAAGATGCCGCTACCCATCTGAACAGCTTTGTTGATTTGTGTGATATTCAAAAGAAAAAAGATGTGGACAATGATGTTGTTAAATTAAAGCTATTTCCGTTATCGCTTAGAGATCGTGCTAAAGCTTGGTTTTTGTTTTTGCCTAAAAATAGTATTGATTCATGGAATAAGTGCAAAGATGCTTTTATCTCTAAGTATTTTCCTCCCGCTAAAATCATCTCTCTTAGAAACGATATTATGAATTTTGAGCAAGTTGATCATGAACATGTTGCACAATCTTGGGAGAGAATGAAATTAATGATACGTAATTGCCCTACACATGGTTTGAATCTTTGGGTGATTATACAGAATTTTTATGCCGGATTGAATTTTGCTTCTAGAAATCTTTTAGATTCGGCCGCGGGAGGCACTTTTATGGAATCACTTTAGGAGAAGCTACCAAACTCCTAGATAATATTATGGTTAATTATTCTCAATGGCACACCGAAAGATCTACTAGTAAAAAAGTGCATGCAATTGAAGAAATTAATGTTTTGAGTAGAAAGATGGATGAACTTATGAAATTGTTTGCTAATAAGAGTGCTCCTGCTGATCCTAATGATATGCCTTTGTCTACCTTGATTGAGAATAATAATGAATCTGTGGATGTGAATTTTGTTGGTAGGAACAATTTTGGTAATAACGCGTATAGAGGTAATTTTAATTCTAGGCCGTTTCCTAGTAATTCCTATAATAATTATGGTAATTCCTACAACAATTCTTATGGAAATTTTAATAAGATTCCCTCTCAATTTGAGACTAGTGTTAAGGAGTTTATGAATTCGCAAAAGAATTTCAATGCTTTGCTTGAAGAAAAATTGCTTAAAGTTGATGAATTGGCTAGGAACGTTGATAAATTTCTCTTGATGTTGATTCTTTGAAACTTAGATATATTCCACCTAAGCATGATATTAATGAGTCCCTCAAAGCCATGAGAATTTCCATTGATGAGTGCAAAGAAAGAATCGCTAGGATGCGTGCTAAGAAAGATTGCTTTGTGAAAGCGTGTTCTTCTAGTTTTCATGAAAATAAAGATGAAGATCTAAAAGTTATTGATGTGTCTCCTATTAAATCTTTGTTTTGCAATATGAATCTTGATAATGATGGGATTTAAGATGAGCCACCTTTACCTAGAAGGCGTTCTAAAAATTCAGAGTTTGTAGATCTTGATGCTAAAATTGATAAAAGTGGGATTGAAGAGGTTAAAACTTTAAATATCAATGAACCCACTATTTTGGATTTCAAGGAATTTAATTATGATAATTTCTCTTTGATATATTGTATTTCCTTGTTGCAATCCGTGCTAAATTCTCCTCATGCTTATAGTCAAAATAAAGCTTTTACTAAACATATCGTTGATGCTTTGATGCAATCTTATGAAGAAAAACTTGAGTTGGAAGTTTCTATCCCTAGAAAACTTTATGATGAGTGGGAACCTACAACAAAAATAAAAATTAAAGATCATGAGTGTTATGCTTTGTGTGATTTGGGTGCTAGTGTTTCCAAAATTCCGAAAACTTTATGTGATTTACTAGGTTTCCGTGATTTTGATTATTGTTCTTTAAACTTGCACCTTGCGGATTCCACTATTAAGAAACCTATGGGAAGAATTAATGATGTTCTTATTGTTGCAAATAGGAATTATGTGCCCGTATATTTCATTGTTCTTGATATAGATTGCAATCCTTTATGCCCTATTATTCTTGGTGGACCTTTCCTTAGAACGATTGGTGCATTTATTGATATGAAGGAAGGGAATATCAAATTCCAATTTCCATTAAAGAAAGGCATGGAACACTTCCCTAGAAAGAAAATTAAATTACCATATGAATCTATTATGAGAGCCACTTATGGATTTCCTACCAAAGATGGCAATACCTAGATCTATCTTCGCTTTTATGCCTAGCTAGGGGCGTTAAACGATAGCGCTTGTTGGGAGGCAACCCAATTTTATTTTTATTCCTTGCTTTTTGCTCCTGTTTAGTAATAAATAATTTACCTAGCCTCTGTCTTGGTTGTGTTTTTTGTGTTTAATTAGTATTTGTGCCAAATAGAACTGTTGGGAAGACTTGGGGAAAGTCTTTTTGATCTTGCTGTAAAAAACAGAAACTTTAGCGCTCACGAGAACTTCTGCCATTTTTATTTGGAAAGTTCTATTTAGTTAATTATTTTTGAAGATTATTAATAGATAAATTCCTCACGTCCAGAAATTTATTTTAGAATTTTTGGGGTTCCAGAGTTTGCGTTAGCTACAAATTACTACAGATTGTTCTGTTTTTGACAGATTCTGTTTTTTCTTGTGTTGTTTGCTTATTTTGATGAATCTATGGCTAGTAAAAGAGTTTATAAACCATAGAGAAGTTGGAATACAGTAGGTTTAACACCAATATAAATAAAGAATGAGTTCATTACACTACCTTGAAGGGGTGTTTTGTTTTCTTTTGCTAACTGAGCTTACGAGATTTTCTATTTTGAGTTTTGTGTTGCGAAGTTTTCAAGTTTTGGATAAAGATTTGATGGATTATGGAACAAAGAGTGGCAAGAGCCTAATATTGGGGATGCCCATGTAACCCCAAGGCAAAATTCAAGGACACCAAAAATCCTAAGCTTGGGGATGCCCCGGAAGGCATCCCCTCTTTCGTCTTCGTCTATCGGTAACTTTACTTGGAGCTATATTTTTATTCACCACATGATATGTGTTTTGCTTGGAGCGTCTTGTATGATTTGAGTCTTTGCTTTTTAGTTTAACACAACCATCCTTGCTGTACACACCTTTTGATAGAGACTCACATGATTTGAAATTTATTAGAATACTCTATGTGCTTCACTTATATCTTTTGAGCTATATAGTTTTTGCTCTAGTGCTTCACTTATATTTTTAGAGCACCATGGTGGATTTGTTTTATAGAAACTATTGTTCTGTCATGCTTCACTTATATTATTTTGAGAGTCCTTTAGAACAACATGGAAAATTGCTATAATATAAAAACTTTTATAGAAGTGCATTGAATACTATGAGAAGTTTGATACTTGATAATTGTTTTGAGATATGGAGATGGTGATATTAGAGTCATGCTAGTTGAGTAGTTGTGAATTTGAGAAATACTTGTGTTGAAGTTTGTGATTCCCGTAGCATGCACGTATGGTGAACCATTATGTGATGAAGTCGGAGCATGATTTATTTACTGATTATCTTCCTTATGAGTGGCGGTCGGGGACGAGCGATGGTCTTTTCCTACCAATATATCCCCCTAGGAGCATGCGCGTAATACTTTTTTTCGATAACTAATAGATTTTTGCAATAAGTATGTGAGTTCTTTATGACTAATGTTGAGTCCATGGATTATACGCACTTTCACCCTTTCCACCATTGCTAGCCTCTCTAGTATCGCGCAACTTTCGCCGGTACCATAAACCCACCATATACCTTCCTCAAAACAGCCACCATACCTACCTATTATGGCATTTCCATAGCCATTCCGAGATATATTGCCATGCAACTTTCCACCGTTCAGTTATTATGACACACTTCATCATTGTCATATTGCTTGCATGATCATGTAGTTGACATCGTATTTGTGGCAAAGCCACCGTTCATAATTCTTCATACATGTCACTCATGCATCATTGCACATCCCGGTACACTGCCGGAGGCATTCACATAGAGTCATATTTTGTTCTAAGTATCGAGTTGTAATTCTTGAGTTGTAAGTAAATAAAGTGTGATGATCATCATTATTAGAGCATTGTCCCAGTGAGGAAAGGATGATGGAGACTGTGATTCCCCCACAAGTCGGGATGAGACTCCAGACGAAAAAAAAAAGAAAAAAGAGAAAGGCCATAAAAAAGAAGGCCCAAAAAATGAGAGAAAAAGAGAGAAGGGACAATGCTACTATCCTTTTTCCACACTTGTGCTTCAAAGTAGCACCATGATCTTCATGATAGAGAGTCTCCTATGATATCACTTTCATATACTAGTGGGAATTTTTCATTATAGAACTTGGCTTGTATATTCCAATGATGGGCTTCCTCAAAATGCCCTAGGTCTTCGTGAGCAAGCAAGTTGGATGCACACCCACTTAGTTTCTTTTGTTGAGCTTTCATATACTTATAGCTCTAGTGCATCCGTTGCATGGCAATCCTACTCACTCACATTGATATCTATTGATGGGCATCTCCATAGCCCGTTGATACGCCTAGTTGATGTGATACTATCTTCTCCTTTTTGTCTTCTCCACAACCACCATTCTATGCCACATATAGTGCTATATCCATGGCTCACGCTCATGTATTGCGTGAAGATTGAAAAAGCTTGAGAATATCAAAAGTATGAAACAATTGCTTGGCTTGTCATCGGGGTTGTGCATGATTTAAATATTTTGTGTGGTGAAGATAGAGCATAGCCAGACTATATGATTTTGTAGGGATAACTTTCTTTGGCCATGTTATTTTGAGAAGACATAATTTCTTAGTTAGTATGCTTGAAGTATTATTATTTCTACGTCAATATTAAACTTTTATCTTGAATCTTTCGGATCTGAACATTCATGCCACAATAAAGAAAAATTACATTGAGAAATATGTTAGAAAGCATTCCACACCAAAAATTCTTCTTTTATCATTTACCTACTCGAGGACGAGCAGGAATTAAGCTTGGGGATGCTTGATACTTCTCCAACGTATCTATAATTTTTGATTGCTCCATGCTACTATATTATCTATTTTGGATGTCAATGGGCTTTATTTTACACTTTTATATCATTTTTGGGACTAACCTACTAACAGGAGGCCCAGCCCAAATTGCTGTTTTTTGCCTATTTTAGGGTTTCGAAGAAAAGGAATATCAAACGGAGTCCAAACGGAATGAAACCTTCGGGAACGTGATTTTCTCAACAAACGTGATCCAGGAGACTTAGAGTGGGGGTTAAGAAACAACGGAGGAAGCCACGAGGCAGGGGGCACGCCTACCCTCCTGGGCGCGCCCTCCACCCTCGTGGGACCTCCGTTGCTCCACCGACGTACTTCTTCCTCCTATATCTATCCACGTACCCCCCCCCAAACATCCAGGAGCACCACGAAAACCTAATTCCACCACCGCAACCTTCTGTACCCGAGAGATCCCATCTCGGGGCCTTTTTCAAAGCTCTGCCGGAGGGGGCATTGATCATGGAGGGCCTCTACATCAACTCCACGGCCTCTCCTATGATGTGTGAGTAGTTTACTTCAGACCTACACGTCCATAGTTATTAGCTAGATGGCTTCTTCTCTCTCTTTGGATCTCAATACAAAGTTCTCCTCGATTCTCTTGGACATCTATTCGATGTAATCTTCTTTTGCGGTGTGTTTGTCGAGATCCGATGAATTGTGGGTTTATGATCCAGATTATCTATGAACAATATTTGATTCTCCTCTGAATTCTTTTATGTATGATTGGTTTATCTTTGCAAGTCTCTTCGAATTATCAGTTTGGTTTGGCCTACTAGATTGATCTTTCTTGCAATGGAAGAAGTGCTTAGCTTTGGGTTCAATCTTGCGGTGCTCGATCCTAGTGACAGAAAGGGAACCGACACGTATTGTATTGTTGCCATTGAGGATAAAAAGGTGGGGTTTATATCATATTGCATGAGTTTATCCCTCTACATCATGTCATCTTACTTAAAGCATTACTCTATTCTTATGAACTTAATACTCTAGATGCATGCTGGATAGCGGTCGATGTGTGGAGTAATAGTAGTAGATGCAGAATCGTTTCGGTCTACTTGTCATGGATGTGATGCCTATATACATGATCATACCTAGATATTCTCAGAACTATGCTAAATTCTATCAATTACTCGATAGTAATTCGTTCACCCACCATAATACTTATGCTCTTGAGAGAAGCCACTAGTGAAGCCTATGGCCCCCGGGTCTATCTTCCATCATATTAATCTTCCAACACTTAGTTATTTCCTTTGCCGTTTATTTTACTTTGCATCTTTATTTCTCTTTATCATAAAAATGCCAAAAATATTATCTTATCATATCTATCAGATCTCACTCTCGTAAGTGACCATGAAGGGCTTGACAACCCCTTTATCGCGTTGGTTGTGAGGTTCTTATTTGTTTGTGTAGGTGCGTGGGACTTGAGCGTGATCTCCTACTGGATTGATACCTTGGTTCTCAAAAACTGAGGGAAATACTTATGCGACTTTGCTGCATCACCCTTTCCCGTTTAAGGGAAAACCAATGCAGTGCTCAAGAGGTAGCACACACCAAATAGGGAAGATAGATTTTGCAAGAGGCATAAGTATTTGGAAACTAAATTGTTCCAAGAAAGGCTAGATGATTGTGTTGAAAGATTCAATATTTATCGCCATCCTTGTGAACTTTGCAATGAACATGGTCATTTAAAGCTCCAATGCTATTTGTTTCATGATCAAATCGTGTCCAAAAATTGTGATAACTTGATTAACCTTGAGCACCATAAAGAGCTTAGTCTTCTTTTGGGGTATGAAGAAATGAAACCTATAACTGAAGGTATTCCAAAATTTAATCTTGATAGATTTCTTGATTTTAATCTAGAAGAAATTTTTATGTATTCTGCGGTGAATTGCATTGAAAATCCTTATATTGCCAATTACATAAAGACAAGAAAACAAATAGAAGATGAAGAGAATACTAATGAAAGGGAAGAGACTTCCCAATACCCTCCTATTATTTCTTATGATGAATCAGGTAACGAGGAGAAGCCTTCTATTCAACAAATCTCGTTAATAAGGAGCTCCAAAAAGAGGGTTAAACCTGTTGGAAATATGCCCTAGAGGCAATAATAATAAAAGGATTATTATTATATTTCCTTGTTCATGATAATTGTCTTTTATTCATACTATAATTGTGTTATTCGGAAATCGTAATACATGTGTGAATACATAGACACCAACATGTCCCTAGTAAGCCTCTAGTTGACTAGCTCGTTGATCAACAGATAGTCATGGTTTCCTGACTATGGACATTGGATGTCATTGATAACGAGATCACATCATTAGGAGAATGATGTGATGGACAAGACCCAATCCTAAACATAGCACAAGATTGTATAGTTTGTTTGCTAGAGTTTTTCCAATGTCAAGTATCTTTTCCTTAGACCATGAGATCATGTAACTCCCGGATACCGTAGGAGTGCTTTGGGTGTACCAAACGTCACAATGTAACTGGGTGACTATAAAGGTATACTACGGGTATCTTCAAAAGTGTCTGTTGGGTTGACACGGATCAAGATTGGGATTTATCACTCCGTATGACGGAGAGGTATCTCTGGGCCCACTCGGTAATGCATCATCATAATGAGCTCAAAGTGACCAAGTGTCTGGTCACGGGATCATGCATTACGGTACGAGTAAAGTGACTTGCCGGTAACGAGACTGAACAAGGTATTGGGATACCGACGATCGAGTCTCGGGCAAGTAACGTACCGATTGACAAAGGGAATTGTATACGGGGTTGCTTGAATCCTCGACATCGTGGTTCATCCGATGAGATCATCGAGGAGCATGTGGGAGCCAACATGGGTATCCAGATCCCGCTGTTGGTTATTGACCGGAGAGCCGTCTCGGTCATGTCTACATGTCTCCCGAACCCGTAGGGTCTACACACTTAAGGTTCGGTGACGCTAGGGTTGTATGGATATGAGTATGCAGTAATCTGAAAGTTGTTCGGAGTCCCGGATGAGATCCCGGACATCACGAGGAGTTCCGGAATGGTCCAGAGGTGAAGAATTATATATAGGAAGTGCAGTTTCGGCCATCGGGAGAGTTTCGGGGGTCAACGGTATTGTACCGGGACCACCGGAAGGGTCCCGGGGGTCCACCGGGTGGGGCCACCCATCCCGGAGGGCCCCATGGGCTGAAGTGGGGAGGGAACCAGCCCATAGTGGGCTGGTGCGCCCCCCTTGGGCCCCCCATGTGCCTAGGGTTGGGAACCCTAGGGGAGGGAGCGCCTCCACTTGCCTTGGGGGGCACTCCTCCCCTTGGTCGCCGCCCCCCCTAGGAGATCCCATCTCCTAGGGCCGGCGCACCCCCTAGGGGGCCTATATAAAGGGGGGAGGGAGGGCAGCCGCACCCTGAAGTCTTGGCGCCTCACACTCCCCTGCTACACCTCTCCCTCTCGCAGAAGAACGGCGAAGCCCTGCTACGATGACTGCTGCATCCACCACCACGCCGTCGTGCTGCTGGATCTTCATCAACCTCTCCTTTCCCCTTGATGGATCAAGAAGGAGGAGACGTCACGCTGACCGTACGTGTGTTGAACGCGGAGGTGCCGTCCGTTCGGCGCTAGGATCTCCGGTGATTTGGATCACGACGAGTACGACTCCCTCATCCCCGTTCTTTGAACGCTTCCGCTCACGATCTACAAAGGTATGTAGATGCATCCGATCACTCGTTGCTAGATGAACTCATAGATGGATCTTGGTGAAAACGTAGGAATTTTTTTTGTTTTCTGCAACGTTCTCCAACAGTGGCATCATGAGCTAGGTCTATGCGTAGTTCTCTTTGCACGAGTAGAACACAATTTGTTGTGGGCGTAGATGTTGTCAACTTTCTTGCCGCTACTAGTCTTATTTTGCTTCAGCGGTATTGTGGGATGAAGTGGCCCGGACCGACCTTACACGTACGCTTACGTGAGACCAGTTCCACCGACTGACATGCACTAGTTGCATAAGGTGGCTGGCGGGTGTCTGTCTCTCCCACTTTAGTTGGAGCGGATTCGACGAAAAGGGTCCTTATGAAGGGTAAATAGAAGTTGACAAATCACGTTGTGGCTTTAACGTAGGTAAGAAAACGTTCTTGCTAGAACCCTCTTGCAGCCACGTAAAACTTGCAACAACAATTAGAGGACGTCAAACTTGTTTTTGCAGCAAGTGTTTTATGATGTGATATGGACAAAGTTGTGATGAATGATGAATGATATATGTGATGTATGAGATCATGTTCTTGTAATAGGAATCACGACTTGCATGTCGATGAGTATGACAACCGGCAGGAGCCATAGGAGTTGTCTTTATTTTTGTATGACCTGCGTGTCATTGAGAAACGCCATGTAAATTACTTTACTTTATTGCTAAACGTGTTAGCCATAGTAGTAGAAGTAATAGTTGGCGAGCAACTTCATGGAGACACGATTATGGAGATCATGATGATGGAGATCATGGTGTCATGCCGGTGACAAGATGATCATGGAGCCCCAAGATGGAGATCACAGGAGCTATATGATATTGGCCATATCATGTCACTATTATTTGATTGCATGAGATGTTTATCATGTTTTTGCATCTTGTTTACTTAGAATGACGGTAGTAAATAAGATGATCCCTCATAATAATTTCAAGAAAGTGTTTCCCCTAACTGTGCGCCGTTGCGACAGTTCGTTGTTTCGAAGCACCACGTGATGATCGGGTGTGATAGATTCCAACGTTCACATACAACGGGTGTAAGACAGATTTACACATGCAAACACTTAGGTTGACTTGACGAGCCTAGCATGTACAGACATGGCCTCGGAACACAGAAGACCGAAAGGTCGAGCATGAGTCGTATAGAAGATACGATCAACATGAAGATGTTCACCGATGTTGACTAGTCCGTCTCACGTGATGATCGGACACGGCCTATTTAACTCGGATCATGTTATACTTAGATGACTGGAGGGATGTCTATCTAAGTGGGAGTTCATTGAATAATTTGATTAGATGAACTTAATTATCATGAACTTAGTCTAAAATCTTTACAACATGTATTGTAGATCAAATGGCCAACGTTGTCCTCAACTTCAACGCGTTCCTAGAGAAAACCAAGCTGAAAGACGATGGCAGCAACTATACGGACTGGGTCCGGAACCTGAGGATCATCCTCATAGCTGCCAAGAAAGACTATGTCCTACAAGCACCGCTAGGTGAAGCACCTGCTCTCCCTGCAGAACAAGACGTTATGAACGCTTGGCAGACACGTACCGATGATTACTCCCTCGTTCAGTGCGGCATGCTTTACAGCTTAGAGACGGGGCTCCAAAAGTGTTTTGAGAGACACGGAGCATATGAGATGTTCGAAGAGCTGAAAATGGTTTTTCAAGCTCATGCCCGGGTCGAGAGATATGAAGTCTCCGACAAGTTCTTCAGCTGTAAGATGGAGGAAAACAGTTCTGTCAGTGAGCACATACTCACTATGTCTGGGTTACATAACCGCTTGACTCAGCTGGGAGTTAATCTCCCGGATGACGCGATCATTGACAGAATCCTTCAGTCGCTTCCACCGAGCTACAAAAGCTTTGTGATGAACTTCAATATACAGGGGATGGAAAAGACCATTCCTGGAGTATTTGCAATGCTGAAATCAGCAGAGGTAGAAGTCAAAAAGGAACATCAAGTGTTGATGGTGAATAAAACCACTAAGTTCAAGAAAGGCAAGGGTAAGAAGAACTTCAAGAAGGACGGCAAGGGAGTTGCCGCACCCGGTAAGCAAGCTGTCGGGAAGAAGCCAAAGAATGGACCCAAGCCCGAGACTGAGTGCTTTTATTGCAAGGGAAGTGGTCACTAGAAGCGGAACTGTCCCAAATACTTAGCGGACAAGAAGGCCGGCATCACGAAAGGTATATGTGATATACATGTAATTGATGTGTACCTTACCAGTACTCGTAGTAGCTCCTAGGTATTTGATACCGGTGCAGTTGCTCACATTTGTAACTCAAAGCAGGAGCTGCGGAATAAGCGGAGACTGGCGAAGGACGAGGTGACGATGTGCGTCGGGAATGGTTCCAAGGTCGATGTGATCGCCGTCGGCACACTACCTCTACATTTACCTACGGGATTAGTTTTAAACCTCAATAATTGTTATTTAGTGCCAGCTTTGATCATGGACATTGTATCAGGATCTCGTTTAGTTCGAGATGGCTACTCATTTAAATCCGAGAATAATGGTTGTTCTATTTATATGAGAGATATGTTTTATGGTCATGCTCCGATGGTGAATGGTTTATTCTTAATGAATCTCAAGTGTAATGCTACACATATTCATAGTGTGAATACCAAAAGATGTAAGGTTGATAATGATAGTCCCACATACTTGTGGCACTGCCGCCTTGGTCACATAGGTGTCAAACGCATGAAGAAGTTCCATGCAGATGGACTTTTAGAGTCTCTTGATTACGAATCATTTGACACGTGCGAACCATGCCTCATGGGTAAAATGACCAAGACTCCGTTCTCAGGAACAATGGAGCGAGCAACCAACTTATTGGAAATCATACATACTGATGTGTGCGGTCCAATGAGTGTTGAGGCTCGCGGTGGCTATCGTTATGTTCTCACCCTCACTGATGACTTGAGTAGATATGGGTATGTCTATTTAATGAAACACAAGTCTGAGACCTTTGAAAAGTTCAAGGAATTTCAGAGTGAGGTTGAGAATCAACGTGACAGGAAAATCAAGTTTTTGCGATCAGATCGTGGGGGAGAATACTTGAGTCACGAATTTGGCACACACTTAAGAAAATGTGGAATAGTTTCACAACTCACGCCACCTGGAACACCTCAGCGTAATGGTGTGTCCGAACGTCGTAATCGCACTCTATTATATATGGTGCGATCTATGATGTCTCTTACCGATTTACAGCTATCATTTTGGGGCTATGCTTTAGAGACTGCCGCATTCACTTTAAATAGGGCTCCGTCGAAATCCGTTGAGACGACACCGTATGAATTATGGTTTGGGAAGAAACCTAAGCTGTCGTTTCTAAAAGTTTGGGGATGTGATGCTTATGTCAAGAAACTTCAACCTGAAAAGCTCGGACCCAAGTCAGAAAAATGCGTCTTCATAGGATACCCTAAAGAAACTATTGGGTATACCTTCTACCTCAGATCCGAAGGCAAGATATTTGTTGCCAAGAATGGATCCTTTCTAGAGAAAGAGTTTCTCTCGAAAGAAGTAAGTGGGAGGAAAGTAGAACTTGATGAAGTATTACCTCTTGAACTGGAAAGTGGCGCGACTCAAGAAAATGTTCCTGAGGTGCCTGCACCGACTAGAGAGGAAGTTAATGATGATGATCATGAAACTTCAGATCAAGTTGCTACTGAACTTCGTAGGTCCACAAGGACACGTTCCGCACCAGAGTGGTACGGCAACCCTGTCTTGGAAATCATGTTGTTAGACAACGGTGAACCTTCGAACTATGAAGAAGCGATGGCAGGCCCAGATTCCGACAAATGGCTGGAAGCCATGAAATCCGAGATAGGATCCATGTATGAAAATGAAGTGTGGACTTTGACTGACTTGCCCGTTGAGCGGCGAGCCATAGAAAATAAATGGATCTTTAAGAAGAAGACAGACGCGGATGGTAATGTGACCATCTATAAAGCTCGGCTTGTCGCTAAGGGTTATCGACAAGTTCAAGGGGTTGACTACGATGAGACTTTCTCACCTGTAGCGAAGCTGAAGTCCATCCGAATCATGTTAGCAATTGCCGCATTCTATGATTATGAGATATGGCAAATGGACGTCAAAACGGCATTCCTTAATGGTTTCCTTAAGGAAGAATTGTATATGATGCAGCCGGAAGGTTTTGTCGATCCTAAGAATGCTGACAAGGTGTGCAAGCTCCAACGCTCAATTTATGGGCTGGTGCAAGCATCTCGGAGTTGGAATATTCACTTTGATGATATGATCAAAGCATTTGGGTTTATGCAGACTTATGGAGAAGCATGCGTTTACAAGAAAGTGAGTGGGAGCTCTGTAGCATTTCTCATATTATATGTAGATGACATACTTTTGATGGGAAATGATATAGAGCTTTTGGACAGCATTAAGGCCTACTTGAATAAGAGTTTTTCAATGAAGGACCTTGGAGAAGCTGCTTATATATTAGGCATCAAGATCTATAGAGATAGATCAAGACGCCTCATAGGTCTTTCACAAAGCACATACCTTGATAAGATATTGAAGAAGTTCAATATGGATCAGTCTAAGAAGGGGTTCTTGCCTGTGTTGCAAGGTGTGAAATTGAGCTCAGCTCAGTGTCCGACCACGGCAGAAGATATAGAAGAGATGAGTGTCACCCCCTATGCCTCAGCCATAGGGTCTATTATGTATGCCATGCTGTGTACCAGACCTGATGTAAACCTTGCCGTAAGTTTGGTAGGTAGGTACCAAAGTAATCCCGGCAAGGAACACTGGACAGCGGTCAAGAATATCCTGAAGTACCTAAAAAGGACTAAGGAAATGTTTCTCGTTTATGGAGGTGGCAAAGAGCTCGTCGTAAAGGGTTACGTCGACGCTAGCTTCGACACAGATCTGGATGACTCTAAGTCACAAACCGGATACGTGTATATTTTGAATGGTGGGGCAGTAAGCTGGTCTAGTTGCAAGCAGAGCGTCGTGGCGAGATCTACATGTGAAGCGGAGTACATGGCAGCCTCGGAGGCAACGCATGAAGCAATTTGGGTGAAGGAGTTCATCACCGACCTAGGAGTCATACCCAATGCGTCGAGGCCGATCAAACTCTTCTGTGACAACACTGGAGCTATTGCACTTGCCAAGGAGCCCAGGTTTCACAAGAAAACCAGGCACATTAAGCGTCGCTTCAACTCCATTCGTGAAAATGTTCAAGATGGAGACATAGATATTTGTAAAGTACATACGGACCTGAATGTAGCAGATCCGTTGACTAAACCTCTCCCTAGAGCAAAACATGATCAACACCAGAATTCCATGGGTGTTCGATTCATCACAATGTAACTAGATTATTTACTCTAGTGCAAGTGGGAGACTGTTGGAAATATGCCCTAGAGGCAATAATAATAAAAGGATTATTATTATATTTCCTTGTTCATGATAATTGTCTTTTATTCATGCTATAATTGTGTTATCCGGAAATCGTAATACATGTGTGAATACATAGACACCAACATGTCCCTAGTAAGCCTCTAGTTGACTAGCTCGTTGATCAACAGATAGTCATGGTTTCCTGACTATGGACATTGGATGTCATTGATAACGAGATCACATCATTAGGAAAATGATGTGATGGACAAGACCCAATCCTAAACATAGTACAAGATCGTATAGTTCGTTTGCTAGAGTTTTTCCAATGTCAAGTATCTTTTCCTTAGACCATGAGATCGTGTAACTCCCGGATACCGTAGGAGTGCTTTGGGTGTACCAAACGTCACAACGTAACTGGGTGACTATAAAGGTATACTACGGGTATCTCCGAAAGTGTCTGTTGGGTTGACACGGATCAAGACTGGGATTTGTCACTCCGTATGACGGAGAGGTATCTCTGGGCCCACTCGGTAATGCATCATCATAATGAGCTCAAAGTGACCAAGTGTCTGGTTACGGGATCATGCATTACGGTACGAGTAAAGTGACTTGCCGGTAACGAGACTGAACAAGGTATTGGGATACCGACGATCGAGTCTCGGGCAAGTAACGTACCGATTGACAAAGGGAATTGTATACGGGGTTGCTTGAATCCTCGACATCGTGGTTCATCCGATGAGATCATCGAGGAGCATGTGGGAGCCAACATGGGTATCCAGATCCCGCTGTTGGTTATTGACCGGAGAGCCGTCTCGGTCATGTCTACATGTCTCCCGAACCCGTAGGGTCTACACACTTAAGGTTCGGTGACGCTAGGGTTGTATGGATATGAGTATGCAGTAATCTGAAAGTTGTTCGGAGTCCCGGATGAGATCCCGGACATCACGAGGAGTTCCGGAATGGTCCATGGGCTGAAGTGGGGAGGGAACCAGCCCATAGTGGGCTGGTGCGCCCCCCCCCCTTGGGCCCCCCATGCGCCTAGGGTAGGGAACCCTAGGGGAGGGGGCGCCTCCACTTGCCTTGGGGGGCACTCCTCCCCTTGGCCGCCGCCCCCCCTAGGAGATCCCATCTCCTAGGGCCGGCGCACCCCTTAGGGGGCCTATATAAAGGGGGGGAGGGAGGGCAGCCGCACCCTGAAGTCTTGGCGCCTCCCTCTCCCCTGCTACACCCCCCCTTGTCGTGCTGCTGGATCTTCATCAACCTCTCCTTTCCCTTGCTGGATCAAGAAGGAGGAGACGTCACGCTGACCGTATGTGTGTTGAACACGGAGGTGCCGTCCATTCGGCGCTAGGATCTCCGGTGATTTGGATCACGACGAGTACGACTCCCCCATCCCCGTTCTTTGAACGCTTCCGCTCGCGATCTACAATGGTATGTAGATGCATCCGATCACTCGTTTCTAGATGAACTCATAGATGGATCTTGGTGAAAACGTAGGATTTTTTTTTGTTTTCTACAACGTTCTCCAACAAAACCCATACTTAATGTGAAGAAGAAAAAGAAAAGACAGAGAAGTAAAGGTAAAAATGTATCTCTCCCAAATGATGTTGCTCCTATTACTCATCGTGATGATGATAATTGTTACACTATTGGTGCTATCCATACTATTAATGATGAGAGTGATTATGCTTATGATATGAAAAGGCCCAAGCTTGGGGATGCTATGTTTGATGAGAATGACATGTTTGAAAATGTATTTGCTGCAATTAATGTTTGTCCCAAGCTTGGGGATGCTATGATTAATGAAGATGATATTTTTAGTCTCCCAAGTTTTGATGAGCAAATTTACTATGATGATAGCATGCCTCCTATTTATGATGATTATATTGATGAAAGTGGGTTTGGAAGAGTGTCAACTTTAGTAAGTAATGATCCCACTATTTTGGAGGGTGTTGAATCTTATTGTGACAATTATGAAAGTGGATTTGGAGAGGTCATGACTTTATTTAGTAATGATTCCACTATCTTGGAAGAGGTTTCAATTGATTATGGTGAGAACAAAGTTGCTACTTATGATGATTATTGTGATGATATATATGCTATAAAAAGTAGTGATGATTATATTTATAAAACTTGTCATGATTATGATTACCCTTTTTCTGAACATTACTCTTTTAATGTGGAAACAATTTATAGTATTCGAGTTTCTTATGATACTCCCACTATTCCGAATGAGAAGAATTTTGTTTATGTGGAGAATAGTAAATTTTCTATGCTCGTAGATCATGAAAAGAATGCTTTATGTGATAGTTATATTGTTGAATTCATCCATGATGCTACTGAAAATTATTATGAGGGAGGAATATATGCTTGTGGGAGTTGCAATAATATCAAGTTTTACCTTCCTATGCAAGTTGATTCTTGTTCCCATAAGTTGTTTGCTCACAAAATCCCTATGCATAGGAAGTGGGTTAGACTTAAATGTGCTAGTTATATTCTTCATGATGCTCTCTTTATGTTTCAGTTCTTATCTTTCATGTGAGCATCATTGAAATCATCATGCCTAGCTAGGGGCATTAAACGATAGCGCTTGTTGGGAGGCAACCCGATTTTATTTTTGTTCCTTGCTTTTTGTTCCTGTTTAGTAATAAATAATTTATCTAGCCTATGTTATGATTGAGTTTTTATGTTTTAATTAGTGTTTGTGCCAAGTAGAACCTTTGGGAAGACTTGGGGAAAGTCTTTGCGATCTTGCTGTAAAAAACAGAAACTTTAGCGCTCACGAGATTTGCTGCTATGTTTTACTGGAGAGTGCTACTTAGTTGATTCTTTTTGAAGATGATTAATAGATAAATTCCTCATGTCCATCAATTTATTTTAGAATTTTTGGGTTTCCAGAAGTATACGTTTGATCCAGATTACTACAAACTGTTCTGTTTTTGACTGATTCTGTATTCTATGTGTTGTTTGCTTATTTTGATGAATCTATGAGTAGTATCGGAGGGTATGAACCATACATGATTTGAAATACAGTAGATATTACACCAATATGAATTTAGAATGAGTTCACAACAGTACCTAAGTGGTGATTTATTTTCTTATACTGACGGAGCTTACGAGTTTTCTGTTAAGTTTTGTGTTGTGAAGTTTTCAAGTTTTGGGTAAAGATTCGATGGACTATGGAATAAGGAGTGGCAAGAGCCTAAGCTTGGGGATTCCCAAGGCACCCCAAGGTAATATTCAAGGACAACCAAGAGCCTAAGCTTGGGGATGCCCCGGAAGGCATCCCCTCTTTCGTCTTCGTTCATCGGTAATTTTACTTGGAGCTATATTTTTATTCACCACATGATATGTGTTTTGCTTGGAGCGTCATTTTATTTTTTTTCTTTTGTTTTGCTTGCTGTTTGAATAAAATACCAAGATCTGAAATTATTAAATGTTAGAGAGTCTTCACATAGTTGCATAATTATTCGTCTACTCATTGATCTTCACTTATATCTTTTAGAGTAGTTTGTCATTTGCTCTAGTACTTCACTTATATCTTTTTAGAGCACGATGGTACTTTTATTTAGAAATAGATGAACTCTCATGCTTCACTTATATCATTTTGAGAGTCCTAAACAGCATGGTAATTTGCTTTGGTTATGAATTTAGTCATAATATGATGGGCATCCAAGAAGGATATAATAAAAACTTTCATATAAAGTGAATTGAATACTATGAGAAGTTGATACTTGATAATTGTTTTGATATATGGAGATGGTGATATTAGAGTCATGCTAGTTGAGTAGTTGTGAATTTGAGAAATACTTGTGTTGAAGTTTGTGATTCCCGTAGAGTTGTGCTAGTTGAGTAATTGTGAAATTGAGAAATACTTGTGTTGAGGTTGGCAAGTCCCGTAGCATGCACGTATGGTAAACGTTGTGTGACAAATTTGAAGCATGGGGTGTTCTTTGATTGCTTTCCTTATGAGTGGCGGTCGGGGACGAGCGATGGTCTTTTCCTACCAATCTATCCCCCTAGGGGCATGCGTAGTAGTACTTTGCTTCAAGGGCTAATAAACTTTTGCAATAAGAATATGAGTTCTTTATGACTAATGTGAGTCGATGGATATTACGCACTCTCACCCTTCCATCATTGCTAGCCTCTTCGGTACCATGCATTGCCCTCTCTCGCCTTGAGAGTTGGTGCAAACTTCGTCGGTACATCCAAACCCCGTGATACGATACGCTCTATCACACATAAACCTTCTTATATCTTCCTCAAAACAGCCACCATACCTACCTATTATGGTATTTCCATAGCCATTCCGAGATATATTGCCATGCAACTTTCCATCGTTCCGTTTTTATGACACGCTCCATCATTGTCATATTGCTTTGCATGATCATGTAGTTGACATCGTAGTTGTGGCAAAGCCACCATTCATAATTCTTTCATACATGTCACTCTTGATTCATTGCACATCCCGGTACACCGCCGAAGGCATTCATATAGAGTCATATTTTGTTCTAAGTATCGAGTTGTAATTCTTGAGTTGTAAGTAAATAAAAGTGTGATGGTCATCATTATTAGAGCATTGTCCCATGTGAGGAAAGGATGATGGAGACTATGATTCCCCCACGAGTCGGGATGAGACTCCGGACGAAAAATTAAAAAAAAAAGAAAAAAAGAGGCCATAAAAAAGAGAAGGCCCAAAAAAACAAAAAAATGAGAGAAAAAGAGATAAGGGGCAATGCTACTATCCTTTTACCACACTTGTGCTTCAAAGTAGCACCATGATCTTCATGATAGAGAGTCTCCTATGTTGTCACCTTCATATACTAGTGGGAATCTTTCATTATAGAACTTGGCTTGTATATTCCAATGATGGGCTTCCTCAAATTCCCTAGGTCTTCGTGATCAAGCAAGTTGGATGCACACCCACTTAGTTTCTTTTGATGAGCTTTCATATATTTATAGCTCTAGTGCATCTGTTGCATGGCAATCCCTACTCCTCGCATTGACATCAATTGATGGGCATCTCCATAGCCCATTTATTAGTCACGTCAATGTGAGACTTTCTTCTTTTTTTGTCTTCTCACATAACCCCTATCATCATACTCTATTCCACGCATAGTGTTATGTCCATGGTGAAGAAAATATGCCCTAGAGGCAATAATAAAGTTATTATTTATTTCCTTATTTCATGATAAATGTTTATTATTCATGCTAGAATTGTATTAACCGGAAACATAATACATGTGTGAATACATAGACAAACAGAGTGTCACTAGTATGCCTCTACTTGACTAGCTCGTTGATCAAAGATGGTTATGTTTCCTAACCATATACATGAGTTGTCATTTGATTAACGGGATCACATCATTAGGAGAATGATGTGATTGACTTGACCCATTCCGTTAGCATAGCACTTGATCGTTTAGTTTGTTGCTATTGCTTTCTTCATGACTTATACATGTTCCTATGACTATGAGATTATGCAACTCCCATTTACCAGAGGAACACTTTGTGTGCTACTAAACGTTACAACGTAATTGGGTGATTATAAAGGTGCTCTACAGGTGTCTCCGAAGGTACTTGTTGGGTTAGCGTATTTCGAGATTAGGATTTGTCACTCCGATTGTCGGAGAGGTATCTCTGGGCCCTCTCGGTAATGCACATCACTTAAGCCTTGCAAGCATTGCAACTAATGAGTTAGTTGCGGGATGATGTATTACGGAACGAGTAAAGAGACTTGCCGGTAACGAGATTGAACTAGGTATTGAGATACCGACGATCGAATCTCGGGCAAGTAACATACCGATGACAAAGGGAACAACGTATGTTGTTATGCAGTCTGACCGATAAAGATCTTCGTAGAATATGTGGAAGCCAATATGAGCATCCAGGTTCCGCTATTGGTTATTGACCGGAGACGTGTCTCGGTCATGTCTACATTGTTCTCGAACCCGTAGGGTCCGCACGCTTAAGGTTTCAATGACAGTTATATTATGAGTTTATGAGTTTTGATGTACCGAAGGAGTTCGGAGTCCCGGATGAGATCGGGGACATGACGAGGAGTCTCGAAATGGTCGAGATGTAAAGATCGATATATTGGACGACTATATTCGGACATCAGAAAGGTTCCGAGTGATTCGGGTATTTTTCAGAGTACCGGAGAGTTACGGGAATTTGCCGGGGAGTATATGGGCCTTATTGGGCCATACGGGAATAGAGGAGAGAGGCCAAAAGGAAGGAGGCGCGCGCGCCCCCTCTGTTCCAAATTGGACAAGGGGTGCAGCCCCCTTTTCCTTGTTCCTCTCCCCCTCTTTCCTTCTCTCCTACTCCAACAAGGGAAGGAGGAGTCCTACTCCCGATGGGAGTAGGACTCCCCCCCTTGGCGCGCGCTCCTCCTAGGCTGGCCGCCTCCCCCCTTGCTCCTTTATATACGGGGGCAGGGGGCACCCCAGAGACACAACAATTGATCATTGATCTCTTAGCCGTGTGCGGTGCCCCCCTCCACCATAATCCTCGATAATATTGTAGCGGTGCTTAGGAGAAGCCCTGCGACGGTAGAACATCAAGATCGTCATCACGCGGTCGTGCTGACGGAACTCTTCCTCGACATTCTGCTGGATCGGAGTCCGGGGATCGTCATCGAGCTGAACGTGTGCTAGAACTCGGAGGTGCCGTAGTTTCGGTGCTTGATCGGTCGGGCCGTGAAGACGTGCGACTACATCAACCGCGTTGTTATAACGCTTCCGCTTTCGGTCTACGAGGGTACGTGGACAACACTCTCCCCTCTCGTTGCTATGCATCACCATGATCTTGCGTGTGCATAGGAATTATTTTTGATATTACTACGTTCCCCAACACATGGCTTGCGCTCATGTATTGCATAAGGGTTGAAAAGGCTGAAGCGCGTTAAAAAGTATGAACCAATTGCTCGGCTTGTCATCGGGGTTGTGCATGATGGGAGCATTTTGTGTGACGAAAATGAAGCATGGCCAAACTATATGATTTTGTAGGAATAAGCTTTCTTTGGCTATGTTATTTTGATAAGACATAGTTGCTTGGTTAGTATGCTTGAAGTATTATTATTTTTATGTCAATATTAAACTTTTGTCTTGAATCTTATGGATTTGAATATTCTTGCCACAATAAAGAGAATTACATGGATAAATATGTTAGGTAGCATTCCACATCAAAAATTCTGTTTTTATCATTTACCTACTCGAGGACGAGAAGGAATTAAGATTGGGGATGCTTGATACGTCTCCAACGTATCTATAATTTTTGATTGTTCCATGCTATTATATTATCAAGCCTTAGATGTTTTATATGCATTTATATGCTATTTCATATGATTTTCGGGACTAACCTATTAACCTAGAGCCCAGTGCCACTTTATGTTTTTTTTCTTGTTTTTGAGTTTTACAGAAAAGGAATACCAAACGGAGTCCAACTGACGTGACAATTTTTGACGATTTTTTATGGACCAAAAGAAGACCCCGGAGTAAAAGAGTTGGGCCAGAAGAGTCCCGGGCCGTCCACGAGGGTGGGGGGTGCCCCCCCAGTGCATGGGCCTACCTCGTGGACGACTCGGGCACCTTCTTGACGTGAGACCGACGCCAAAAAATCATATAAATACAGAAACCTCTAGAAAATAACCTAGATCGGGAGTTGGGAGTTCCGCCGCCAGAAGCCACCGTAGCCACCGAAAACCAATCTAGACCCGTTCCAGCACCCTGCCGGAGGGGGAATCCCTCTCCGGTGGCCATCTTCATTATCCCGGCGCTCTACATGACGAGGAGGGAGTAGTTCACCCTCGGGGCTGAGGGTATGTACCAGTAGCTATGTGTTTGATCTCTCTCTCGCGCACGTTCTTGATTTGGCACGATCTTGATGTACCGCGAGCTTTGCTATTATAGTTGGATCTTATGATGTTTCTCCCCCTCTACTCTCTTGTGATGAATTGAGTTTTTCCTTTGAAGTTATCTTATCGGATTGAGTCTTTAAGGATTTCAGAACACTTGATGTATGTATTGCATGTGCTTATCTGTGGTGACAATGGGATATCATGTGATCTACTTGATGTATGTTTTGGTGATCAACTTGCGAGTTCCGTGACCTCGTGAACTTATGCATAGGGGTTGGCACACGTTTTCATCTTGACTCTCCGGTAGAAACTTTGGGGCACTCTTTGAAGTTCTTTGTGTTGGTTGAATAGATGACTCTGAGATTGTGTGATGCATATCGTATAATCATACCCACGGATACTTGAGGTGACATTAGGGTTTTAGTTGATTTGCGTCTTAAGGTGTTATTTTACTACGAACTCTAGGGCTGTTTGTGACACTTATAGGAATAGCCCAACGGATTGATCGGAAAGAATAACTTTGAGGTGGTTTCGTACCCTACAATAATCTCTTTGTTTGTTCTCCGCTATTAGTGACTTTGGAGTGACTCTTTGTTGCATGTTGAGGGATAGTTATATGATCCAATTATGTTATTATTGTTGAGAGAACTTGCACTAGTGAAAGTATGAACCCTAGGCCTTGTTTCCTAGCATTGCAATACCGTTTGTGCTCACTTTTACCACTTGCTACCTTGCTGTTTTTATATTTTGATTACAAAAACCTATATCTACCATCCATATTGCACTTGTATCACCATCTCTTTGCCGAACTAGTGCACCTATACAATTTACCATTGTATTGGGTGTGTTGGGGACACAAGAGACTCTTTGATATTTGGTTGCAGGGTTGCTTGAGAGAGACCATCTTCTCCTACGCCTCCCACGGATTGATAAACCTTAGGTCATCCACTTGAGGGAAATTTGCTACTGTCCTACAAACCTCTGCACTTGGAGGCCCAACAACGTCTACAAGAAGAAGGTTGTGTAGTAGACATCAACTGGCTTTACACCTTGATCTCCATCATGGCGTCGTGGTCGTCTCGCCAACTATTGCTTCTACAACTTTCGCTAATGCATAGTGATAAAGTAAAGCAATTACATGGCATTTGCATTTCATACAATAAAGAGACAACCATAAGGCTCCTGCTGGTTGCCAGTAACTTTTACAAAACATGATCATCTCATACAATAACGTATATCACATCATGTCTTGACCATATCACATCACAACATGCCTTGCAAAAACAAGTTAGACGTCCTCTGCTTTGTTGTTGCAAGTTTTACGTGGCTGCTACGGGCTTCTAGCAAGAACCGTTCTTACCTATGCGTCAAAACCACAACGGTGATTTATCAAATTTGCTGTTTTAACCTTCAACAAGGACCGGACGCGGTCAAATTTGATTCAACTAAAGTAGGAGAAACAGCCACCCGCCAGCCACCTTTATGCAAAACTAGTTGCATGTCTGTCGGTGGAACCGGTCTCATGTGCGTGGACATGTAAGATTGGTCCGGGTCGCTTCATCCCACAATACCGTTGAATCAAAATAAGACGTTGGTGGTAAGCAGTATGACTATCACCGCCCACAAATCTTTGTGGTCTACTCATGCATATCATCTACGCATAGACCTGGCTCATGATGCCACTTTTGGGAAACGTAGCATGCAATTTCAAAAAAATTCTTACGCTCATGCAAGATCTATCTAGGAGATGCATAGCAACAAGAGGGGGAGAGTGTGTCTATGTACCCTCGTAGACCGAAAGCGGAAGCATTTAATAACGTGGTTGATGTAGTTGAACTTCTTCTTGTTCCGACCGATCAAGTATCGAACGTACGACACCTCTGAGTTCTGCACACGTTCAACTCGATGACGTCCCTCGAACTCTTGATCCAGCAAAGTGTCGAGGAAGTAGATGGGTTTCGTCAGCAGGACGGCGTGGTGACGGTGATGGTGAAGTGATCCGTGCAGGGCTTCGCCTAAGCACCGCGGGAATATGACCGAGGGCGTAATCTATGGAGGGGGCGCCGCACATGGCTAACAGATGTTGTTACGTGTTCTAGGTGGTAGGCGCCCCCTCCTCATGTATATATAGGTGGGAGAGGGAGGGGAGCAGCAAGGGGGCGCCCCAAGTAGGAGCAATCCTACTTGGGCGCCTCCCCAATTCGTCCTCCCCCTTCCATAAGTTCCAGAGGGGGAAGGAAGGAGGAGGGAGGAGGGAAAAGGAAGGGGGAGGCCAAATCCCTCCCTTTCCTTCTCCTCTAGTTTGGCCCATATGGGGGGCGCAGCAGCCCCTGTTGGCTGCTGCGTTTCCCCTCTTGGCCCATTAGGCCCATATCTTTTGTCGGGGGTGCCCGGAACCCCTTCCGGTGACCCGATATGTACCCGGTACCCTCCGAAACACTTTCGGTGTCCGAATACTATCGTCCTTTATATCAATCTTTACCTCTCAACCATTTCAAGACTCCTCGTCATGTCCGTGATCTCATCCGGGACTCCCAACAACATTCGTTCACCAAATCACATAACTCGTATAATACAAAATCGTCATCGAACGTTAAGCATGCGGACCCTACAGGTTCGAGAACTATGTAGACATGACCGAGACACCTCTCCGGTCAATAACCAATAGCGGAACCTAGATGCTCATATTGGCTCCTACATATTCTACGAAGATCTTTATCGATTGAACCATTATGACAACATACGTTATTCCCTTTGTCCATCGGTATTTACTTGCCCGAGATTCGATCATCGGTATCTTTATACCTAGTTCAATCTCGTTACCGGCAAGTCTCTTTACTCGTTTCGTAATACATCATCATGTAACTAACTCATTAGTCACTTTGCTTGCAAGGCTTCTTATGATGTGCATTACCGAGAGGGCCCGGAGATACCTCTCCGATACTCGGAGTGACAAATCCTAATCTTGATCTATGCCAATCCAACAAGCACCTTAGGAGATACCTGTAGAGCATCTTTATAATCACCCAGTTACATTGTGACGTTTGATAGCACACAAAGTATTCCTTCGGTGTCCGGGAGTTGCATAATCTCATAGTCAAAGGAATATGTATATGACATGAAGAAAGCAATAGCAATAAGACTGAAAGATCAACATGCCATTATCAAATGACAACTCATGTCCATGGTTAGGAAACCTTAACCATCTTTGATCAAAGAGTTGGTAAAGTAGAGGCTCAGTAGGAACACAGTGTTTGTTTATGTACTCACACATGTATTTAGGTTTCTGATATACAATTCTAGCATGAATAATAAACCTTTATCATGAATAAGAAAATATAAAATAACAACTTTATTATTGCCTCTACGGCATATTTCTTTCAATTAGTTGCTTTGGTGGGATTTGGGGGAGAAGGACATGGTCACTCCGTGTTCCCTTGCCATTGCATTAGTTGCATCGGTTTGAGTTATCCAAGGTGATACATGGAAGTGAAGTTTGAGAAGCTTATTACTCTTGGGTGCTTGGTACCCTAGAGCTTGTTCCTCTTGGGTGCTTGGGCGCCCTAGACGGTTGGTGGTGCCTTAGAGCTCAATCATTGTGGTGTAAAGCTCTGGGCAAGTGTCGGGGTCTTCAGTTAGGTTGTGGAGATCGCCCCGAGCAATTTGATGGGTACCGGTGACCGTCCCCAAGGGTTGCCAAAGTGTACGGGTTAGGTTACCGCCCCAAGGGTTGCTATTTGTATGGATTCGGTGACCGCCCTCAAGGGCCCCTTAGTGGAATCACGACATCTTGCATTGTGCGAGGGCGTGAGGAGGTTACGGTGGCCCTAGTGGCTTCTTGGGGAGCATTGTGCCTCCACATTGCTCCAAACGGAGATTAGCATCCGCAAGGGTGTGAACTTCCGGATACATCGCCATCTCTGCGTGCCTCGATTATCTCTTACCAGAGCCCTTTACTTATGCCCTTTTGCCCTTTACTTTGTGATAGCCATAGTGTTTCATGTTATATATCTTGCTATCACATAGTTGTTTATATTGCTTATCATAAGTTGTTGGTGTACATAGGTGAACCTAATTGTTTTAGATTTTGTGCTTGACAAATTAACCGCTAGGTTTATTCCGCATTTGTTCAACACTAAACCGTAGTTATTTTAAAGCGTCTATTCACTCCCCCCTCTAGGCGACATCCACGATCTTTCACTCTTGTGTAGAAAAAACCCTCAAAAAGTTTCGAAGTGTTTGGACTTTGTTTGGTACTGATTTTCTGGAAAATCAAAAACAGGCAAAAAAAACAGTAACCGACACTTGGCACTAGGTTAATAGGTTAGTCCAAAAAAATGATATATAATTGCATATAAAACATCCAAGATTGATACTATAACAACATGGAACAATAAAAATTTATAAATACGTTGGAGACGTATCAAGCATCTTCAAGCTTAATTCGTGCTTGTCCTCAAGTACGTAAATGATAAAAAGAGAATTTTTGATGTGGGATGCTACCTGACATGTTCATCATGTAATCGTTCTTTCATTGTATGAATATTTAGATCCGAATGATCCAAAGCAATAGTGTATAATTTGACATAGAGACATCTTTGGGTGAATAGTACTTTAACATTATTCACATTTACTGATTCAAAAAGACAATTTTGAATGTGAATAGTGATAGCTTTGGGTGTATAGTACTTTGACACTATTCACATCTGATTTGTCTTTTTTCCTATTAATATAAGTCAAATTAGGAGTTGAAACTTTTTGAGATTGCACATCACACATTGATGTGTGTCTATATTCTTTTTATAAAATGTTTGAACATGTTTTTTTCTTTCAGAAAATTCGATCCCATTGATCTCACCTAACGTAAGATCTCACAAGTCTCCCCTCCTTAGCAGCCCATTCGTGATCCTCCTTATGAGTAGGGCCGAGTCGCTACCTGAGCTTCTGGCGTCGGCACCAGCGAAGCTACGTGCGGGCAAAACAGTGTCGTGGCCCACCCTGTCCAAAGATGAAAAAGGAAACTACACATGCCCAGTCCAGTTCGTGAGGCGTGAGCAGTCTGCATGCGCACGGGAGACCTGTCGTTATGCGTGACTATGCACATGAGACTTGATGTTCGAAACCTGAATGCCCAGCGTACATCCAATTCCAGACTCAGCCATAGCTGGACGCTCTAGATTCAGCCAATCATGCATGCACTGTGCACAAATTAGTTTCCTTTCTACTCCTTAAAAAACTAGTTTCCTGTGAACCAACCTATAGTTGGATGGTTAGAGGGACTGTGGTATCCTCAGCCCATCAGGGTTCAAGTCTCGGTGCTCGCATTTATTCTTGGAATTATTTCATGATTTCCGGCGATGCGCATCAGTGGGAGGAGACGTTCCCGTCGACGACGAGGTGCCTATGGTGACTTCGTAAATTTTAAGATGATATGTCGGCTCAGTCTTTCGAAGATGCTCCTATAGGTGTGCGTGTGTGTGTTCATAAGGGTGAGTGTATGCACGTGTATATGAGCTCTTGCATCAGTACGTGTTCAAAAAAATAGTTTCCTTTCCTTTTCCTAATTGCACTTCAAGGCATCATCTCAAATTCTCAATTCCAATTTCCGTATAGGCTCCTCCAAATTAAACAGAAAAATCCTATAGGCTATAGTTATCAGAATTTCATAGTACCGATTTGGTAGCATGAAATATTCAATCAATTATTGTTTGTGAAGTTTTATAAATTGGAATTTATGTACTTCCTCCGTTTCAAAATAAGTGACTCAATTTTATAATAATTTTGTATTAAAGCTAGTACAAAGTTGAGTCAATTATTTTAGGACAAACGGAGTACTAAATAACTCGCAATGGATAAGTCCAGTCAACAAAGATTTGGTTTGGTTTCAAAAGAAAGTGAGATGGTTCAGCATTACGATGATTTTCGAATTAACTGGGCACTAACTAATACTCACTATGTCCGAAAATACTTGTTATCAAAATGGAAAAAAAAGGATGTATCTATAACTAAAATATGTCTAGATACATTCTCTTTTATTCATTTTGGTGACAAGTATTTCCGAACGGAGGGAGTACCTTTTAGTATAGTTGAAAATTTGAAGAAAAAAACATGTTCTTCTTTAGACTGACCCGCCCAACTATTTCTTTGTAGCTCCGCCACCGGGCATCGGTTATTTTTTTTTAGTTTGGGATGGGTATATTAATGGGAAACTGACACCCTACATCTAAAGAAACAGGATTGAGCCTGGGGAGATTCAAACCAAAGAAAATTACTAAACCTAAACTACTCCAATTTTTGGGCCACCGAATTTAATTTCAATGTCATCAGGTACTCGAACAAAGAAAACAAAAAAGAGACTAAACTCTATGATGAGGTGACGATATTATTGTTATATTGTTATTTTATTCATGGAAAATTGATGCGGTGATATGACAACATAATTTTGATTGCTCATGAAAAAATTATGGAAAACAGGCAAAGTGTTGTATTTTTTTTAGGAATATGTTACATATCGTGCAGTCTAGTTCAGTTTTTAACCGGAACCGAACAAAAATTCTGTTTCTAGAAAATGGGTTCTGGATCTGTCATTTGTCATTTCAGAAGACCACCAGCAATTTTTTTTAAAAAAATTTCAGAAGACCGATTTTTTTAAATAAAAAAACGATCAGTTTTTCGGTTTGGTCTAAGCAAACGCGGCCTACTTTTAGCCACGGCCTAGTGCTCGTATTTACGGACTAGTGCCACCGTGTACGTACACGTTCGCTCGGCCTCCTTTTCCCCTCGCCGTCGCTCCCTCGCTCAGACCGACGCGCACCGCCGCCTCCCACCAGCATCTCCTTCTGCCGCCGCCGCCGCCTAACTCTCTCCCTGTGCCGGAGGCCCAGCTCTCCGCAGCGTCTCTTGTTCCTCCCCTGCAACGACTCCAGCCTCCGACTGCACGCGCGAAGCCCTCCTCCGAACTTGACATCGACACCGGCGCCGGCGAGGCGAGACGACCAGCCGGGTGTCACTTGCTCAAATTCGTTCAGATCGTAACTAGGTCCTGACAGCGAATCCCTGTCTAGCTAGCTGCCTCGCTCTCTCCCTGCGCCGTTTAGAGCGAGGAGGTGGAGGCGATGGGGACCATGACGATCGGTGCCAGGTACAAGGCCACGCTCAAGGACCGCGGCACCGGCGGCGTCCTCCGCATGGTGGGTCCCATCCTCACTCGCCGTCTCCGCCCCCACCCCCACCCCCACCCCACCCCATCCCACCCCATTCGCACCTCCCATCCGAAACCCCCCTTCATTCAGGCAGGCTGTATTGGTTTTGGTTCTGTTTGGTTGGCTTGCGACGGCGTTGCTTTTACTGCTCGGTCGTCGGGGCGTGGGTTGCTTGGCAGGGGTCTATCGGTGTTGAGGTACCCAACTGATTGATCCCGGGTAGGTCTCTGATTGGACGCAAAACGGAACAAATTGAAGGATGCTGCTGCTTAGATCGGAGGAGTGCATGTGCCTGTGCTTTCCTCATTGTTGTATGTGTACCGCATCCAACCTTCGGGTTTAGTCGTGGAACAGAGTAAGTACGATCCGCCGTAAGTTAGCATTGCGGTTAGAGCAGAAGGATTGTGTATCAAGCTCAGTGCCTCGTTTGCCTTTAGTGGGAGCCAATTTGTGCCCCAAGTAAGAACACCCGGTTTGCTTAATGAAATTGGGGGCTCAACGCATGCTATAAAAATCTGCTTGAGGCAGTTGTTTTGTTCGTGATTGCATTGTTTGTGCATGATATTCCTAGTATTTTCATATTTGGCGCTGATGCAGCAAGGCGCACTGCTTCATTGACTTAGTGGGCATTACTTTTGAACAGTCATCTCTGTTTGTTTCAGCTGGTGTGAATCATTCATTCCTTTCTTACCGCTGCTTGCAAGCGATCATAATGCGCTTCTTTGATCTAAATCATATTATTTCTTTGTTCTTGTAATTACAGAGTGAAGATAAGTTAACATTTACTCCTAATGATCCACGCTCACTAATGAAGCTCAGTGTCGATTTTCGGACCATCAAAGGTACTTATCCTTTGTCCATATGCAGCGCTGGTTTCTATAATCATAGCACTGAGTGTTGTACACAATTGAAGTGCTGTCATTATTCTGATGTGTTAGTCTAGTTGTCCTGATGTGTTAGGAAACTATTTAATTGTTGATAGATGGGCATTTACTAGATGTGGTTTGCGATTACTGTGGGTTTGTTTGAAATGATTTAACAGAATGGAGAATATGTACATCCAAGATTACATATTCAGAATACGAACATCCAAGATTATATATTCAGAATACGAACATCCAAAGATCACATATTCATAATATATACATCCAGGATTACATATTCTGCTCATCAGCTGTGCCAGAGTAGGTCATGCATGTTGGTTGATGAGAATTGATTTCATGGTCATTACCAATATGCTTGATGGTAACTTTGTAGCTTCTTCCTACATGTGCTTCAGGCCATAAGTTCAACAAGGTAGATGGTAGCAAACCAACACCGGCATTATTGAATCTTTCAAAAGATTCTGACAAGGTATGATCAATTAATTAAATATAAACATCCTGTTGAGTTTTGGTTGATAGGCATATGCTCTACATTTATTTCTGTGACTGAGAAGATTGTGATTTCCATGCTTTTTTCAGGGGGGAGGCTATATTTTTGAGTTTGAGAATGTTGGTAACCGTGATTTGTGTCGCGACTTTGTAGGTAATGTTCATTAAATGTTTCTAATACATATTATGAACAAATACATCATTTGAAAATGATTATTCTTGTTAGATTGAGTCTATGCATTTTTAATGTTACTTTTGGTCCTTGCTTCAGTATTTTGATTTTCAGTTTCACCTCTAGTCTATACAATTATTACCAACAAAATATAGAACTAACTGATGATGTTGTCCTTTCAGCTAGGGTTTTAGGCAAACATCAAGGTACTGTGCCTGCTAGACCAAATGTACCTCCTGAGATATCAGCTGTGTCAACTGGTCCAGAACAGCTCAGTTCTGCCGAAATGGAACGGCGAATGAAATTGCTACGAGAAGACAGGTAATATCTGTATTTCAAACATCCTGCATGTTTCTTCTGCTGACAGCAACATGGGATATTGATAATAATTTAATACTAAACCAAAACAGTGTAAGCTGTCTTGCTCTCTTTAGTAATTATTGCCGAGCCCCTTATGTGCTTGTGCTTTTGAATTGATTACCTGATTCTAAGATTTTTTTCTTGTGTTGTATGCATTTGGCTTTCGTAGGTTCACTTATTCAAAGATGATACTAGAGCTTCAATTTTAACTGGTCTTTACTTGTCTGTTTCATCAGCATACAAATCTGTGCAACATTACATAATGAAGCTGGTGGCATAGCTGGTAGATTGAAAATGATATGCCTTTTATGTACAACTGTAGAACTTTGAAAGAGCCAAAATAAAGTGCAGATGCCAAAATGTTTTCACCTATCCATTTTTTGTATGAGAATGTCATTCAGATATATTTTCTAGCGTATGTGAACTTGCTTGGGTCAAAATGCTACTGTTGGTGTAATGTCATTCGGTTATATTTTATTAATAGATCACGTCAGGAGCATGTTCATGCTGCTAGTTTAACAGATCTGCGTAGCTGTAGGGATGAACATTTAATCTTCGTATATTGTTTTAAGAGAATGATACAGACAGATTTGCAGACTATTGTAGCCAACCAGAGGAAAACACAGTTGCATTGTATTGTTGGCTCGTTTGTCTCGTTAAACCCTTCTCTGTTTGCAGTGAACTGCAGAAGTTACATAAGAAGTTTGTGCTTGGTAATATTCTCCAAGAGTCTGAATTTTGGGCAACAAGAAAGGTAAAAACTACTGTGCACGGATACAATTTCTGTTTGTTTTGTAGTATATTTTTATTCAGTTGCAACCAATACTTATTAAGTCCTTTTGCAGAATTTACTTGACGATGAAACAAACAAAGCATCAAAACAAAAGCCAGGTTTCAAAAGTGCCATGCTAGCTGATGTTAGGCCATCAGCTGATGGACAGGTATGCTATGGGTCTATACTCATTGTGAGCCTATGTGGCATACTATGATAGTTTGTGTTGTACATGGCTGTATCCTATCAGTTATTGACTTCTACTGAATGTTGATTATCTTAATTTACTCATTTCTGATTTATGTGTGTCCTTTCACAGACAAACAAGGTTACTTTCAGTCTGACTACTGAGATTATCCATCAGGTACATTCTTTCTACCTTGGTAATGAATTATCATCTAAAGCAGGTCTGCCTGCTAGCATCATTTGTTACTTCTTCAACCATCATAAATGCAGCTATGCATTATCTAAATGCTGGCCTGCCTGGTAGCATCATTTGCAATATTTTTAACTGTCATGTGCAGTGTTATGTACCTAAAAAAGGTGTAATGCTATGCTTGATGGAATTTCTAAACAGTTCCGTTGTTTAATGGGTTCCATTGACCAACTATTTATTAGCACCTATCGCATTCTGTGTAAGGAGCAACACCTCACTTGTTTCCTTATGGTAATGTACTGACACATGGCCCTAGACTCCACGCCATCCTCACTGGGTAGTATTTTACAAACTATACCTCTTTGTGATGATACTGTTCTATTTTTCTTTTCTTTTCTAGTACTCAACATACATATAGAATGGTATGATCCCTTGTCAAGCCCATTTTACGGCATGAAAATGTAAATATGCCATTTTTACTGCATAAAAAATGTGAATTGCACTGTGTTTAGCTATACCTGTTCAAAAACCTTGACCAGTGGGCTACTCAAACACATTCTTGCATCTATTAGTCTGGATCATTGAATACGCTCAGGATTGGCCTGTCCAGACTATCACGCATTGCAAGCCTGTCCTGGCCATAGTTACTTGGATTGCAGGTCACTGTGCGATCCACGATGTCAGGTCGAGCATCATGTATTCTTTTGATCTGGTTCTCCACCAGGAAGCTGCTGGTCATGACCCCATGCAATAACAATGGGAGAAGGGCAGAGGGGAAGAGAGGCATGAGCTAGTCCTAGTAGTTGATGTCCTCATTTTGTTGCGATCCCCACTGGTTTTTCTCATTGTTGCTGTCACAGCCGCCATCGCTGTCCCCCCTTGTGTTCTGTGTTCTTGCCATCAGATGCAAGAAAACAAGGGTGATGACGGGGGACTAGGAGGGAGAGGTGGTGCTAGGAAGGGAATTAAGAGTGGGAAGGGGAAGCGAGATGATGGCCCTTGTGGGCCATTTATGTTGATTTGCTGGAGCTGTGGGCTGGGTTGTCCCACAGCCCACTCCCTTCTCGTTCTCTTCTTTATTCCCTTTTCCGAATACATTTAGATTCTATCGATGTATTATCTGATTTGTAGGGTCATCGACCTGGATTCATCGGGCCACATTCCTAATGAGTGTCGTGAAGAACAGTGCCCCTTTTGACTCACATGGGTAGCCACCCGTGACGCCACACCATCGTGACTACATTTCTTGACCCGGTCGAACAGGCTTATTCTGGTCCTTGAGCTGGGCTACATCTGCTCAGTAATACTAGTTTTCTTTCATACATTATTAACCATGTAAATGCTGAACTACGAGATTGTTTGTTGGACGTTGAATAAGTCTTGAAAATCAGTTGTTATGAATATGATATATTATTTGATGTTTTGCAGATTTTTGCAGAAAAGCCAGCCGTGCATCGGGCATTTTTAGATTATGTCCCGAAGAAGGTAAGACAGTGCATACTTGTATATACTATTGTCATGTGCCTTACCATAGGCTTTCGGAAGCTTGAGCTTAAGTTGGAGTTTGTTTATACTATATCTGTGTTGGCACAAAGTGGATTTGGATTCTCATTTTACTCTGTTTTTCCTTCATCTCCTGTGACTATCCCAAAAAGTTGTCAGAAAAGGATTTTTGGACAAAGTACTGTAGAGCTGAGTATCTACTTAGAACAAAAAATACTTTAGCGGCAAAAGCTGAGGCCGCTGATGATGAGGAATTAGCCATGTTTTTGAAAAATGATGATATACTTGCCAAGGAGGCAAAGCTCAAGGTATAATTCTACCTGTTTATTGTTGTCATCCTGCATATTTTGCAATACATTTTTCCTTTAGTTTTTTTTGGTGACTCAATTCTTGTTTTACAGATAAAACGAGTTGATCCAACATTAGACATGGAGGCAGATGCAGGAGATGACTACATCCATCTTCTGGTGTGTTTGTGTTCTTGCTACTATTTTGTTATATCTACAACTTCACAAAGACGAGTGGTTTATTCGTTTCTCATAATGAGCAACTTTGTCTGCTATTTTGATCACAACTTCATGCAGTGCTTAGTCCTATTTTGAATTTTCATACCATTATTCTTTCGGGCATCTAGGATCACGGGATTCTCCGTGATGGCAGCAGAGACACAACTGATACTGATAGCGAGTTGGCTAGGAGAACACTTTCTCAGGATCTGAATCGGCATGCTGCTGTTGTTCTTGAAGGGAGATCAACAGGTGAAGTTTTGGACTCAACTCAAAAGTTTTCATGCTGTCTCTTTTACTCCCTCCGTTCCTAAATATAAGTCTTTGTAGAGATTTCAACAAGTGACTACATACGGAGCAAAATGAGTGAATCTACACTCTAAAATATGTCTATATACATCCGTATGTGGTAGTCCATTTGAAATCTCTAAAACGACTTATATTTAGGAATGGAGGGAGTAAATTTTTGTATACTGAAGTTGATTGGTCAAGCATGCTATTACTATCATGAGATGATACTGATATGCTAACAGCCTGACAGTTCTCCTGCGACTACACTTCTACTGGCTTCCTGTTTTTCTATCTAGACTTTCCTGAAAAAGAATGCACCAACAATAGCACAAATCAACCGTCCTATACTGCTGGTTGGTTGCACATTGTAATGCTGTAGTGTAGTACCTGCTCTGTGCTGGTGTACTTTCCCCTTCACATCAGAGAATGTCAATAATTTCTACTTTGCATTTGCTTATTGGCCATTAATAACTTGTATTAATGCACCATATAGTTTCTGTCTGTAAGGTGATTGTATTTGTTATTCATCTTTGTGCAGATATTGAATCAACTGATACGAAGACTGTGGCTGAAGCACTTGCACGGTCCAAGAAGGGTAAGTAATTATATCGCTGTGGTGCATCTTTTCTCACCCTAATTAGTTCCTTACTAGGCTGATGAGTTATGAACTGCAGAACCACCTCCTAGCTCTGTTGCTGATGATGCTAGTCATGAGAGATTGGTAAAGGTGGCCCGCATGACTGAGATAGAGGATCTGCAAGCTCCACGAAGTCTCCCATACGCTCCACTTTGTATAAAGGTAATAGTTGGTTCATATGACTTGATATAATATATCAGCTACAGTAATATATCACAGCATTATGGATTGTCATGCCTCGTCTTTGTAGGATCCTCGAGAATATTTTGATTCTCAGCAAGCCAATGCTCTGAGACCTTTAGGTAGCAACGATGGAAGAAAGGCCCGCAGCTGCAGCCTGAGCACCGATGATACATTCCATCATTTAATGGATCAAATATCTTCCGTGAAAATGAACTGTCCGGTTGTTCAGTCAGATGTTGCTCTAAAGGTAAGCAGTTTTACTTGAGACCTGATACCAATGTTCGGTAGTCAACTTTCAGGGATTAGGTCCTGTTTCCTTGAAAGATGCATGTCTGTAGATATATCTGACTTACTCCCTCCATTCGAATGAATAAGACCAATCAAATGTGGGTTATATAAAAAATTGTACTCCCTCCATTCGAATGAACTAGATGATACCCCGCACGTTGTTGCGGGAACCGGTTGTAATATAATTCAATGCAATTTGATTGTATGAACATCAGTGTTTGGATTAATAAAATATTGTATATCTTTGATAACATTTTATAAGATATAGACTATCAAAAAAATATGAAGATTGGCAAGGCAAATATGGAGGCAACTGGTAAAACAATATATGGATAGCAGAAAATATAACAGGTTGAAAATCTAAGATATATAGGAATATTTTACATGATAATATAAAGATATAAATTTGAAAGGTAGGCATTGTTGAAATAATAATTTCGCATCTACAAATAAACTAAAGGGAAAGTTGAGTATTGGTGAGAGTTAAACACTTTTAGGAAAACATGTGAAGTAAATCCTTTGTGCACTTCATTCTATCTAAAAAAATTCATAGATAAATCCTTTGTGCACTTCGGCTCTGGCAGGCACATAATTTTCCTATTGGATTTTTATGAGACCATATAGAAGATTGTTTATGCCAAACCATTAGCTGTAATAGTTGAAACTTTGCACCAAATAAAACTATGTGAAAACCTTAACTTACTCAGTGCATAGGACCTCATGGGATAACTTGGATAAAATCACCATGTGTCTTGTGTTTGTACATCCATCGATTAGCTAAACATTGCTAACGGTAGCTAAGATTAAATGATCATAACTTCTAAGAAAATTCATCATAGATCTTAAGTACTCAGCTACATCTGTTTCAACGGTTTGGTTATTGCAAATATGAATAACCAAATATTAGGAAATTAATATATTGTACAATATAACTCACACTCATAAGCATTTTTGCTTTTTCTTAAGTAATGTCGATCTAAAGATGAAAATATAGAACTAACCACACACATAGACACGCCCACGCGCAATTACTAAGTCAGTTCATAGCATATACTATTGCCAAGTCATATGCCACAATCAAGTATCATTTTGTGAGCTGTGTTATGGCTATTTGTTTTGTACCTAAAAATATCTCGGATCTTCAATGGAGGCCAACTGCAATAATATCACCAATTTCACGGAAGTTCAAATTCATTTAGGAAATATTTTATCATAGCAGGAAAAATGCTTATATGAAAATAGACCCGACCATTCCCCATCTGGCTGGATAGGTGTGTATCAATGGTGCTTAAACTGCTATAAGCCGGCAAAAAATCGGTCATGAGAAACTCAACCTGTATCATGGATTGCTCCCCATAATCTGTGTGATGGCAGTACCATACCCATGCATATGTGCATGCTATATAAAAAAATCAGCAATTCCGATAAGATACCATCCTCTCCAATGGTTCATATCTTGGTGTTTCCCGTACTAAAACTTCTTGTTGGCTTGTCATCGGCAGCTTCATGTGCTACAAAATCCACACAAATAAAATCCAAATAATACGGGTTTGGTTATATGTGAATCAGTTGATGCCCGCATGTGGTGCAGAGCCTTGGGAGTCGATGCATGAATCGATAGATGGGTACCTTGGCAATCGGCAGTGAAATCTGACTGGACATCAGCCCTAGATAGAGAGATGGTTTCCTGCAAAAAAGATAGACTGTTAGTGCCTTTGACCACAAGATGCATCTCTAGCTGGGAGCCATCACGAGAGGCTTGACAGATTGGAGGTTGAGGACGACATGGACGACGACATGTGGAGAGAAACAATTGAGAAAAAATAACTCTACCTGATCCCCTCCATCTACTCTTGCCAGAACGAAGACAGTAGGGGACGACGAAAGGCAAATTGGCCGAGGAGCATTAGCGGTTTTTTCGGACCGGTTAATTCGTCGGAGATGGGAGACCAGCGGCTAGAGCCGGAGGAGTGAACAGGCGGAGAAAATCTCCGGGAGCCGTCGGAGGAGGACCGGCAGTCACGGCGGACCAGGACACTCATCGGAGGAGTATCGGACCGGTAATCATACCTGAGCCGTAGAGATCAGAGAAGTGGAACATCCGGGCCGACGGTCCTGCTAGACGGCCGTAAGATGAGATCTCCGCCGTAGAGCGGAGGCCGGCCGTCAGTCCTGCCGAAGGGGTGTCAGACGGGAGCCTGGTTGCCGTGCTAAATGAAGAGGGGAGTCGGGATAGCAGCCCTGCAAAAGGAGCGTGAGACGGGAGCATGTCCGCCAAGCCGGATGGCCGCTGCGGGAGGCATTAGACGGGATCCTAGCCGCCGTGCAGGATGTATAGAGGGGAAAGGAGGCGATGGGTTTGGGCTGAATCAGGGAGATATACGGCGTGGGCAGTGGGGAATCCTAAACGCTTCAGTTTTTCTTTCAGGGAAAATATTTGGTCAGAATTGAAGAGGTGGGCCTGAGCGGGGCATGGGCAGTGGGGAATCCTAAACGCTTCAGTTTTCTTTCATAGAAAATATTTTTTCAGAATTGAAGAGGTGGGCTTGAGTGGGACTACATGAGATGTGACTTGGCAAGATATGATTGGATGCTGATGTGTCTATCCTGCATGTTGAGATAAATCAAGTAGTGGAGGTGAACTTCTTAAGTATATAGGATAAGACCAATCAAATGTGGGTTATATAAAAAATTATACCGTTGAATCCGTATCCGAAAGAAGTTCTCAATGGTATAATTTGTAAGTCACAAAAATTATATATTGTTTCTCTTTAGCTGCAAGTCACAAAAAATATATATTGTTGGTCTAATTTATGGTAAAAGTTGGATTTTGGAATGTGTGTGCGCCTTATTCAATCTTGTTTCCTCTGTAATAGAGGTGGTGGTTCTTTGTGTCTGTACATATTTTACTTGAAGAGAATTTGCTCTTCCAAAACTAGTGAAGAATATTTGCAAAGAACTATCCAATCAGTTCCCAACCATTTCTGTGGACACAACGATAGACCCAACATTCTAAACGGTACAAACACTTCTACTAAGGGATGTGTTAGGTACTTAGGTATGACTATGAGAAAAGTTGATGTTTGTGTAGCTGTTTTTTATATGACCAACTTACACCTTACCTGGTCCATGACTTCGCATTGCCAAAAAAGAAACAGTATCCATTTTGCAAATGAACCTAGTTTGCCTTTGTTTGTTTCGTTCCAATTCTTAATGTTGGATTGTCATTTCATGATTCATCAACATCCCAATACTCCAAGTTTTCCTTACAAACACAAGTTTTGCATGCTGTATTGCTGTGGCTTCTCTATTCTTAAGCTATTAAATTGCATGAGCAGGAAAACCTAACTTACCTACATGGTATGGGCCTAGGTTCTTAGTGAATTGAATGAAGGAATTTCACGTTCACGGAGGCTTAATCTTAAGAATCCCCAAGACAGTCTCCTTGGTCGTCTTCCTCACCGAACACGAGATGAACTTATGGATGTGAGATACTGCACCTATTTACCTTTTACGCAGAAGCTGTATTGTACTTCCAATTTGTTCTAGAATGTTTATTTTCCAGAATTATCAATGTACCTTTATTTATTTATGTATATTTATCCGACCATTCTAAAATCTTCCTATCACTGCACTCGAGATCTTATTGTACACCTTGTATTTACAGAGTTTCTTGTGACTGTCTATTTTGTTAGCATTGGACGGCTATCCAGGAGTTGCTGTGCCATTTTTGGTCATCATACCCAATAACAACCACAGTCCTTTCTAATAAGGTGTATTGTCACTCCTATCTTATCTGTACTATTTTGTAACCCACAAGTAGTATTTTGGTGGAAGCTGCTAAAAGTAGCTCAGTGGCTGGGTGACTTTTGAAAGGAACTGGTCACTGAAATATAATTTCCTGCTTCAAGATGAGAACAATACCAGTGCATATTATAAATGTGAATAAGAACTAATAACAGTGCAAGTAGAAATGATCAGTTAATAATTTTAGTGGTGGAGTTTTATGTGTTGGAACATGGTTGTCTGTTTCCTTGCTATCAGTAATTATGGAATTCAGTGTCATACTGTCATGAACTCATGACTGGAAATTGACCACCACCAGGTTCTTATTATTATACTTTTGGCTATCAAAAAGCTGCATTTAACGACCCAATTTGTTTCTAGCTTTTCTCATACTGCATTAGTTCTGTTAATAAAACCAATCACTGTAAAATAGCAGATGTTAATGTTGTGTTATACAGTCTAGTATAGGTATTTGTGTACACAGCGTAATAGTAAGTCAAGGATGCCCACATTGATGGTTATGTTCTTACTGTGGTTTTGTCACTAATTTATGATCTACTCCCTCCGTTCCCTAATACTCCCTCTGTACCGAAATATATGTCGCTGGAGTAGCTGAACTTCAGCTACTCCAGCAACATATATTTCGGTACAGAGGGAGTATAAGACTTTTTAGCTATTTCAAAATATTGACTATATAGGAGTACACACTAAAATGTGTCTAGATATATACGAATCAAGAAAAAGCTAAAAGGTCTTATATTAGGGAACGAAGGGAGTAGATACCTGGTAGGACTGCTGTATGGTAAGCTATCTTAAGCAATTAAAACATCCAGACCGTTATTGCTTAGATGTTTATGTACTTGTCCGGTTCTTTCCACAGGTTCAACGGCTTAAGGATGCAATGACACAGATATATCAGAAATTACAGGTTAATCTTCCTCAGCACAGTTGATATTTGGAATCTAATTAATAACTGAAATTGCCTTTGATTATATTTGTATGCATCATTATGGAATTGTTTTTCTTTGTACGTGCAGGATATAAAGGAATCAGCACAGCCTGATGTACGGCATGAAATATCTCAACTCGTAAAGCCCATGACTCAGGTTCCTACTGTTTTCATTACCTGAACTTTTGAGAATCCCCATGAATTATCTGAGCTTTGAGAATACCTTTGTCATGATTTGGTGCCTGTTTGGTTCCACTCCACTCCCTCGACTCCGCTCCTAGAGTGGAGCGGGCTGTAGCTCGTTTTCACAGAGCGGCTCAAGCCCAGCTCCACAGCTCTGCGGAGTGGAGCTGGGCGGAGTGATTCCAAACAGGGCTTTAGCTAGACACATTTCCATATTTGTAAAGCAGAAGGATATGGGTCACAGCAAATATTTGTATTGAATACTTTTATTTTCATTTGCTGGTTTTGGTGCTCATTGGATACTTCCTTGCTGTTGATGCCATAAAACACATGAATACTACTACTCCCTCCGTCCCATAATATAAGATCTTATTACATCCAGCGGGGACGGAGTAGTTTTCTTTCCATAATTTTCAGCAAGCTGATTATATATAATTTCCAGGCGCTGGATGCTGCATTCAACCATGAGCAGCAGCAGAAATCTTTAAAGGCCGGGAGCAAGCCCAATGGGTTTTGAGCAGAGAACACCACCACCCATAAGGATTCAACCTGATTACTGCTAGAGCGTGAGGGCTGCCACACCTGTGAGCTCTTGGCGGCTATGATGTGCTATTGAACTGGAGGCTTTGATTTTGCTGTGTATTTTTTATTTAACGTGGAACATAATAACGCTTAGTTGCAAATTTTGCCTTGGACATCGTGTCGTATTCCTCATTTCCACACCTGTGAGCTCTTGGCGGCAATGATGTGCTATTTAACTGGAGGCTTTGATTTTGCTGTGTATTTTTTATTTAACGTGGAACATAATAACGCTTAGTTGCAAATTTTGCCTTGGACATCGTGTCGTATTCCTCATTTCCACACCTGTGAGCTCTTGGCGGCAATGATGTGCTATTTAACTGGAGGCTTTGATTTTGCTGTGTATTTTTTATTTAACGTGGAACATAATAACGCTTAGTTGCAAATTTTGCCTTGGACATCGTGTCGTATTCCTCATTTCCACACCTGTGAGCTCTTGGCGGCAATGATGTGCTATTTAACTGGAGGCTTTGATTTTGCTGTGTATTTTTTATTTAACGTGGAACATAATAACGCTTAGTTGCAAATTTTGCCTTGGACATCGTGTCGTATTCCTCATTTCCTCCTAGCTGTTTCAAGATAGAATATCATTCTGGTTCTTTGTTGTGTTTATGGATAGCCTAGTTGTTTATGCTCTACCCTTGCGGTGGCGACGTGCAAATGGTTATAAATAAACCCTAACGAAAAGGTAGCTATACAATGATAAATCTGCAATTTGCTTTTGTGGAGGAATACTTGCTTTAATAGTCGAGTTACAGAAAGTTTGCATGGTAACACAGTGCAGAAGGTGTTTTGTTAACTGTAGAAACCTTGGCATTAGTGACGGTGGTGGGACGTGGTGGTGCCTCCCAAGTCTCGACACGTCGTTGGTAGACCATCGCTAGCTCGTGAGGCTGGGCTGATCGATGAGACTGATGAGAGGGAGGACCGGTTGCCATTTTTGCGTGGGACAACACGAATACGGTAACTAGCTAGGCCGTCCTTGTGGCCGAAACTGTATCGATGGAAGTGGCCACTTGGGTTTGCCCACACCAGCTTTTTCTCAAGGGAAAAGATGGCGCGGTGGTGGTGGGAGTGGGGCCGGTCATTTCAGCAGAGGAAAACAGCACGGTACAACAACCGAGGCAAAAAGTTCACTTCGGATATCATTTTTAAGAGGAAGAGAGAACACCGGAGAAATAACGCACAAGAAAATGTTTTCAGAAAAATGCAGATATACAAAAGAAAAATAGAAGCAAATGCAGACATACAAAAATTGGAAACACGCCCAGTGGGACTCGAACCCACAATCGCCTGATTAGAAGTCAGACGCCTTATCCATTAGGCCATGGGCGCCTTTTGAAATAATTTACACACAAACTCTTTGAGTAATCACTTCCTTTCCTAGTCTTTCTTTTTTCCACGGGAGACTTTCCTTCCTACTCACTCCGTTCCCAAATATAAGTCTTTTTGGATATTAGAATACATTCGGACGTATATAGACATCTTTTAAAATAAGGTTAATTCATTTTGCTCCGTATATAATCTATAGTTAAATATCTTAAAAGACTTATATTTAGAAACGGAGGAAGTAGTTCACAGGCTAGCCGAGAATGCATGATGCGTCTCCAAACTGCTTTAGGATCAGGGTATCTCCAACGCCGACCCATAAATCACCTGTAACGCAATTCAATGTGCGTTTGTATCGGTTCATAGGCCGGTTCGAACGTATTTTTTTCCACAAATCAGAGACAATTTGGGGGGCTTCACGGGGCGTGTGAACCGTTGCCATGCCCGTGTCTCACTAACCTGGCCCACCAAAAAATCCCACCCGACTCTCCCGTGCTTTCCATCTGATGCACATGCCGCTTCTCGCGCCGCATTCATGCCGACCCAGAGCATGCAGCGGCCGACATTGATGCCGAGCGACGTGACCGGACGGGACGGCGGCGCGGACCGACATGACCTCTGATACGTCTCCAACGTATCTATAATTTTTGATTGTTCCATGCTATTATATTATCTGTTTTGGATGCTTATGGGCTTTATTATGCACTTTTATATTATTTTTGGGACTAACCTATTAACCCAGAGCCCAGTGCCAGATTCTGTTTTTTTTGTTTCAGTGTTTCGCAGAAAAGGAATATCAAATGGAGTCCAAACGGAATGAAACCTTCGGGAGCGTGATTTTTGAAACGAATGTGATCCAGGAGACTTGGAGTTGAAGTCAAGGAAGTTTCGAGGTGGTCACAAGGCAGGGAGGCGCGCCTACCCCCTGGGCGCGCCCCCCACCCTCATGGGCTCCTCGTGGCTCCCCTGACCAACTTCTTTTGCCTATATATATCAATATACCCTAAAAACATCAGAGAACAGAATAGATCGGGAGTTCGCCGCCAGAAGCCTCCGTAGCCACCGAAAACTAATCTAGACCCGTTCCGGCACCCTGCCGGAGGGGAGAATCCCTCTCCGGTGGCCATCTTCATCATCCCGGTGCTCTCCATGACGAGGAGGGAGTAGTTCTCCCTTGGGGCTAAGGGTATGTACCAGTAGCTATGTGTTTGATCTCTCTCTCTCTCGTGTTCTTGAGGTGATACGATCTTGATGTATCGCGAGCTTTGCTATTATAGTTGGATGTTATGATGTTTCTCCCCCTCAACTCTCTTGTGATGAATTGAGTTTTCCCTTTGAAGTTATCGGATTGAGTCTTTAAGGATTTGAGAATACTTGATGTATGCCTTGCACGTGCTTATCTGTGGTGACAATGTGATATCATGTGATCCACTTGATGTATATTTTGGTGATCAACTTGCGAGTTCTGTCGTGGAATTGTCACGGCAGATGTCCTCATGAAAGGACTTAGTCGCGAGGCCAACGCATCTATGTGGTAGCTTGAAGGGGTTGAGCGGAATCGAGAGACGCAACACACAAGACGAGGATTTAGACAGCTTCGGGCCCCGGGAAACATCGTCCGGTAATAACCCTACATGCTGTCTGAGGCTAGGTCTCATTATAATCACGAGAGAGTCGCCGGTAAGCCGGCTCTTTGTGTCTAGCCCTAGAGATTGTTTTCTCTCCCTCCTTTGGGGAGCCCTGCCCCTCCTTATATAAGTTAGAGGGGCGGGTTACATGTGGAGTCCTAGTAGGACTAGGACTAATCTATCTTCTCTTACAAGTTGATTACAAGTCCGGGTCTTGCTTCCTCGTAAAGGAAATATTCGTCATCCCTTTCCTCTTAAGACGGCCCACCATAATATGAGCCGGACTTCTAGGCCTTGGGCCATCCGTGAGTCGCTAGGCTCGTGAGTCGTCTGATCAGTGAGCCGCCAGACCCGTGAATCGCCAGTCCTCCAGCGGGTCATCGATGAAGCGCCAAGTCCGGCCGGGTCATACTTCCGGCCGGGTCATACCGCGGGGTATATCCCCGACATTAGCCCCCAGTTTAATTTGGATTTATCCATGTTAAACTGATCCTGCAAAACAACTCAAGAACGACTTTGACAGGTTGCGCTCCGGGTTAAATATTCTTTATAAGCCGGCACTTGATCATCCTTAAGTCTTTGTCATCTCCTTCTTGATATGTATCCATAATCTCATAGCAAATCTCTTTAGCAGATATGTTCAAATTTTGCCAATGCAAAAAATCCAGATACTTTCTTTGAAAAATCCGGGTCAACATGCCAGCTTCAGAGTCAATTTGCTGACATTGGTCTCTTGTTGAGAAATATTGTAAGAGATAATCCACTTGAGTCGGCTTTCAATGCTCTGTCTTGACAAAAATATTGGTCTTCAAATATTCAACTTATATTCAGCCAGCTTGAAGATATAAAACTTGCCAGTTTATGATTACCAAAATTGCCGGGTTATAAATAGATGATGCCGAGTCGTAATTGTCGCCGATGCCGGTTTATGATTTTTGCAGACACTGGGTCAATCTGATTTACTCAAACTGAGAATTTGAAGATATTTCTCCCTTATATCCATATTACCTGTAGCCCCCAAGGGCCGGTTTAATCAACATGAATAAGCCGGGACTTATCACCATGGCTTTAAAAAAAATCCAGTTGTGTAGCCCCCATGAGTCGGCTATATATAGTCATAGTAGTGTAGCCGGGTCATCCTAGAATTGCCTTCAGCAAAGAGCAATTTGCATTAGCCCCCAAGTGTCGGGTCATTATGTAATAATGAGCAGGGACTTTGTAAATATGATGATATAAATGTGAGCAGTGATGTGTAGCCCCCAAGGGCCGGCTTAGTAAGATAATACTAAGCTGGGACTTTTCATTGAAAATAATATCATAAGATGTAACCCCCATCTTGGGGCTTGAACCCACGTCCACAAGGTTAAGACCTTTGTGCTTTACCAACTGAGCAGTGGATCCTTCAATATAATGGAATAAGGCTTGTATATCTTGAATTTTAACAGGAGCAATTGGTAGCCCCCAATGGCCGGCTCATTACAATGGGATGAGTCGGGTCTTCAATAAGGCCAATAAAAATGACTTTGCATTAGCCCCCAAGTGTCATGGTGCATACTTGCAGCGACATGAGACTTGTAATGTAACCTCAACTTGAATAATGTAGCCCCCAAGTGCCGGGTTGTAAGCCTGCAGCGACTCCGGACTATTTCCTCCATTGTAAAATAAATCATGCCCATTGATAAAGATAATAGCCGTTGCGCTAAAGCGACTTTGAAAACCTCAATCATAATACTGGTTATTGATAATCATAATAGAAATCCAGCCATGTTGGCTATTCAAGATTTGAATAATATAATCCGGTATGAAAACCCTCAATTATTCAATATTATCATGAAAATCCAGCCAAGTTTGGCTATTTTAAAGATTCAAATACCTTATCTGTTGACAAGTAAATCAGAGTTTTAAATACCTGGCTGCTCTTGACCGATGGTGATTTAATACGCCTCCATTGTAAGCCGGAATTTTCATAACCCGGCAGCTTATAGCCTTTGAGAAAATCCAGAACGGATAATCATTTTGAAGCATCAATTTTAATGATGAGTTTGGACTTAAGCATTTATATAAGTCATAGTTCTGCAAATCCTGCACAAAATTTAAACAACATATACCCTGGCGACTTAACGTCAAAAGCCAGGGCGGGTAACCACCCAAATGTAGTCTTATCCTGCACACAAGTAGATCACAAGATTCCTATGATCCTTTGGATTATACCGCCGGTTTATATGACCCGGACAGTGAGGGTGAGAACCCAATTCTGTAAAAGCCGGCACATATGATATTTGTGACAACTCAAATATTTGTGATTACAAAAAACTGTATGAGAAACAGATAAATTTTTTTTGAGGCTTCTGATTCGAATACGATCAGTAAACCGTTCCAAAGGGGTTAAGCTAAGATTCGAATACGATCGCATAGCCCCCAGTGGCTTTGGCGATGCCGATCAAGAGGGTATCGACAGCTATGTTCTCTTTGGTTCGAATACGACCTATGTTTGAACAGGAAGCCCCCAAATGACCTTAAGAGTTGTTTAGCGACGCTGATTCAAATACGATCCACGTCGATTCCCAAAGGGGTTGAGCTATGATTCGGATACGATCAAGAAGCCCCCAAGTGGGTTCGGTAGTTTGCCAATCAAAAGGGTATCGACAGCTATGTTCTCTTTGGTTCGAATACGACCTATATTTGAACAGGAAGCCCCCAAGTGACCATATAAGTTTTGGCATTGCGCCGATCAAGAGGGTACTGATAGCTATGCCCGATGAGCAAGAAGCCCCCAAGTGATCATAATAAGATAAGCCGTAAGGCAGGATATCCAAGTTTGAACCGCACATCATGGCAGCAAGTTCTTTTGGCGACCTTTAATTTTTCTGAGAACTCGAACTTGCGAGAGATTAAATCTTTTTGAACCGGAACTTTAAACCGGATTTAAAAGCTTCAAAAATTTGTGAGGGGCAAATTTACCTTGAGCCGGATTTTGAACCGGATTTGAGAGCTTCAGTGCTTTGTGGGAGAAAGATGTCTCTTGAACCAGATTTTAAACCAGAATCCTTATTTCGAGCCGGAAATCTTCTGATAGCCTTTAAATTTTCATCGATCTAGCAGTAATCTCCGGGGCCGGGTTATTTTTCCCTTCAATGACCCGGAGTTCTTGAATTTATTGAAACCGGCTAATTTTGCCGAGTCATACCATTGTAGCCCCCAAGTCTCAAGACGACTCGAGGAGTTGGCTTGAGATTCTCCATATTTAACCATAGCAAAAGGTGTATAAGGTTGAGGTGACTGCGGCGGGTTATAAATGATCCCGTATGAGCCGTGTCAGCAACTCGGCCAATGGCTCCTTCCAACTGGTTGTTCGAAGTTAACCAAACTGTAGTGACGGCGACTCATGCGCCTGCCCATTGAACCATCCAGTACAGACGACGGCTGATAATATATTATAATTTGCCTCCAGTTTGTTGGAAAAAAACCGGGCTTCCCAAGTAGTGACTTGCTCATACTCAATAAACAGCTCATCCAGATAAGTGCAGTCCGGTGTGCCGATGTAAATCAGGCCGCGAGAGACGGACGGTAAAGACGACCGTAACATTAGAGGCGGCACAGACAGATGCACCGGCCGTGGCATTGTAAGCCGGTGCAGACAGGCAAGTTGTCCTCCTTGTTGTAAGCCGGCATGGTCGCGAGAGACGGCCACGACGTTGTAAGCCGGCGTGGTCGCGAGAGACGGCCACGGCGTTGTAAGCCGGCGTGGTCGCGAGAGACGGCCACGACGTTGTAAGCCGGTGCGGGAGTCCCTTGAGTAACGACGACCACCTGTGCCAAAAGATGTTGGCATGCCTCCATCTCCTCCGTATAATATCACTTTTTGTCATAAATAATTGCCCTGCATAAACAATATTGCAGACCAAGGTAAAGATAAACTTGTTCTTTGACAAAAACAATATGTGCTAATAAAACAAACTTGGATGGATATCACCTGATTTGTTTGGACGACGGATGATCACAACAAAAGCGGTTCAGGCGGACCGGCGACTCCCGGCGGCTAAAGACCGCAGAGGCATAGATGATGTAGGCAGCATAAAAACAGCGATGCAAGCTCGGACAGCGGGTCAGCACGAGGGTGGCTCAACGCCCGACGGCGGAGTGATGTGCTGGCGACTTAGCGATGACGGCGTGAAGCAGGGGCAGAGGTAGCCCAACGTGGCTCCGGCGGTTCAACGCAGAGGCAATTTAAGCTGAAGCACGAACTTGGCTTTACTAACGACCATAGTGTCGATCAATCTTCTCTTAATGACTTCTCCATCATCTCATCCATCTCAACAATAATCTTGCTGTGAGGCCAGAGCCACGCACGGTAGAAATCAAGGGCAGGGCCGACGGGTTAGCTATAGCGGCTCTCGGCGGTTTAGCGATCTTAAACAGCCGGAGGCGCGGCGACTTGACCCGGCGGCGGCCGGCAATGGGTGGTAAGTCAGCTTGAGGCGATTTAGACAGAAGCGGGGCGGGTCAAGGTGTCCCCGGCAAGGCGGAGAACAGCAGTGGCTCAGGGCCGGCTCGATGGAAATTGGCATCGTCAACGGCGCAAGGTGCAATGGGTACAAGCCGTCCCTGATGTATTTGACCCTTATGATGCTCAGCAGTGTTCGTTAGTCGACCCGGCACGTTGAATAAGCCGGACCACAGGGGGCTTGGCCCATCTTGATAATTTTTGGATGTACATCGACTAGTACTGATGATTCTGAGCGGATGCTTTATTGATCTGGGACTATTTTGCCTTGTACACCGAACAACAGTAGTAGTGAGAGGAGCGCCCATGAGAAATTCTTCTGAATGTACGCCCTCATGTATATGAAAACTCTGCACCACAACCGAACACGCAGTTGCAGAGGGGCGTCGGCGGTTCGTTGGCTGAGGCGATAGCCGATCAACAAAAACGCGGCGACGGGGCTATCTGACGAGGCCACAAGCGGCAGAGTCCGAATCCAAACCTCCCTCCACGTCGTTTTGTCGTGATTGCTTTGTCCTTTTCTTCTTCTGATACTTCGGCATGTATCGCATGTGCAGCAGTAGTAGTAACTACTTATCCCTGTCTTGGGGAATCAAACCAAATGACTAGCTGAAAATTTCAGTCCATCTTTAAACTGATTTTTTGATCATTTAGAGAGCTTGAAAAATGATGACACCAATATATACGCATAACAGCCTTTGATTTCCGATTATTGACAATCATGATTATGAGTCTCAGAAGTGCTTGAGGTGGCCAACTTGCAAAACGGCTTGGAACCGGCTTGAGGCGCGAGACAACGGCGGCGGCCAAACGGTGTGAGGTGGAACCGCAGCCGCGGGCTGAACGAAGTATGGAGACCCGGCGACTCAAGCGAGGACTGCAGCTCAGACAGGCTGGTTTGACACCATCCGCGGCAGAGGCCAAGCGTGAAGGCGACGGCAGCTTACAACAATAGCGAGGTGGCAGGGCCGCGCTTGAGACGGACGCGTGAGGCCATAGCTAAGGCGGCCGCGAAGCCAGACGGTTCGACGCCGCCCACAGTGTCTCGACACGGCGGGGAAGGCCGCAATGATGGCGACCGCTATGGGTCCCCCGACAACCCGGAGCGAGGACGAGGCGGCGATGGCGAGTGAGGCCGCGCGTGCCCAGGCGGGCGACGGGGCGAGGCCGGGAAGATGAGATGGGCGAAGGTTCAGTCCGCGAATTCCCATCGTTGACTCTCCTGGGACCCGGATCTGAACCATCCCTTTTTTTCCCTTTTTCTTTTGAGGTTTGGCCACGTGACCAGCTGTTTGGCCGGTAGCTGATTTTCTGCCTCCCTCCTTTTTTGTTTCCTTTCTATTGGGACTTGCTTCCCTGGTTGGACTCGGACTTTGCTTTTTATTGCATGTACTCATCAATGCAGAGTTTGCCCAGGAGCCGATCGAGTTGGACAACGATACGGACAACCAAAAAACAATGGAGATAACCGATGCTGGCAACGATGACTCTGTCGATCTCGACTCCGGGCAATTCAAATCTCTGAACGCTGGCCTGAAAAAATCCCATACCTTCAGTAAATACGATCAACCATCTCCAGTAAACATGCTAGCCATCCGGTGCGGCGATAGAGCCGCTGCTATTTTATTGATGACGATTGGAATGAATTCCCATGAAATCCAAGGTTACTCATGACGGGTTATAGTGCATGATTTCCCCGTGCCAGTTCTTCTTCATTGGACCAATCGCGAGCTTCTCGACACCTAGAAAAAATCCCTCCAAGAATTCAACACCACCGGGCACGAGCCCCACGGTGGGCGTCAACTGTCGTGAAATTGTCACGGCAGAAGTCTTCATGAAAGGACTTAGTCGCGAGGCCAACGTATCTATGTGGTAGCTTGAAGGGTTGAGCGGAATTGAGAGACGCAACACACAAGACGAGGATTTAGACAGCTTCGGGCCCCGGGAAACATCGTCCGGTAATAACCCTACATGCAGTTTGAGGCTAGGTCTCATTATGATCACGAGAGAGTCGCCGGTAAGCCGGCTCTTTGTGTCTAGCCCTAGAGATTGTTTTCTCTCCCTCCTTTGGGGAGCCCTGCCTGTAACGCCCTCGATGCGGCTATATCTCCCACGTGTCGAAGCACGACTTAGAGGCATAACCGCATTGAAAGCAATGTCGCAAGTGAGGTAATCTTCACACAACCCATGTAATACATAAGGAAAAGAGATACATAGTTGGCTTACAATCGCCACTTCACACAAATACCAGAATAAAGCATTACAACATCCAAATACAATCAAGGTCCGACTACGGAACCAAAATAAAAGAAGAACCCCAAATGCGACAAGGTCCTCGATCGACCCCAACTGGGCTCCACTACTGATCAACTAGAACGAAACAACACAAAAGACAAGATCTTCATCGAGCTCCTCCTGAGCTTGGTTGCGTCATCTGCACGGACTCATCGGCACCTGCAAGCTGGTTTTGGAAGTATCTGTGAGTCACGGGGACTCAGCAATCTTGCACCCTCGCGATCAAGACTATTTAAGCTTATGGGTAAGATAAAGGTATGAGATGGAGCTCCAGCAAGCGACTAGCATATAAGGCGGCTAGCATACGCAAATGAGAGCGAGAAGAGAAGGCAAAGCACGGTCGATAAAAGTATGATCAAGAAGTGATCCTAGAACAACCTACGTTAAGCATAACTCCAACACCGTGTTCACTTCCCGGACTCCGCCGGAAAGAGACCATCATGGTTACCCACGCGGTTGATGCATTTTAATTAAGGTCAACTTCAGGTTTTCTACAACTGGACGTTAACAAATTCCCATCTGCCCATAACCGCGGGCACGGCTTTCGGAAGTTCAAATCCCTGCAGGGGTGTCCCAACTTAGCCCATCACAAGCTCTCACGGTCAACGAAGGAATAGACCTCCTCCCGAGATGTTCCGATCAGACTCGGTATCCCGGTTCTACAAGACACTTCGACAAGTTAAAACAAATCCAGAAACACCGCCCGAATGTGCCGACAAATCCCGATAGAAGCTGCACATATCTCTTTCTCAGGGCACACTCAGATGAGACTAGCTACGAGTAAAACCAACCCTCAAGTTTCCCCGAGGTGGCCCCGCAGGCAGCTCAGTTCGGACCAACACTCAGAGAAGCACTGGCCCGGGGGGGTTAGAATAAAGATGACCCTTGAGTCTGCAGAACCCAAGGGAAGGTGGTAGGTTGTTAGTGCAAATGGTAAAACCAAGGTTGGGCATTGCTGGAGGAGTTTTATTCAAGGCGAACTGTCAAGGGGTTCCCATTATTACCCAACCGCGTAAGGAACGCAAAATCCGGGAACATAACACCGATATGACGGAAACTAGGGCGGCAAGAGTGGAACAAAACACTAGGCATAAGGCCGAGCCTTCCACCCTTTACCAAGTATATAGATGCATTAATTAAATAAGATATATCGTGATATCCCAACAAGTAACCATGTTCCAACAAGGAACAACATCTCCATGTTCCAACAAGGAACGAACTTCAATCTTTACCTGCAACTAACAACGCTATAAGAGGGGCTGAGCAAAGCGGTAACATAGCCAAACAACGGTTTGCTAGGACAAGGTGGGTTAGAGGCTTGGTTCAACAATATAGGAGGCATGATAAGCAAGTGGTAGGTATCGCAGCATAGGCATAGCAAAAGAGCGAGCATCTAGCAAGCAAAGATAGTAGTGATTTCGAGGGTATGATCATCTTGCCTGAAATCCCGCAAGGAAGAAGAACGAGTCCATGAAGAAGACAAACGGACGTAGTCGAACGGATCCTCACAAACGCAACGTTATCGGAACCAACCCGAAGAAGCAACACCGGAAAGAAAGCAAACAAAATAGTAAAACAACCATCACATAATCATGGCACGATGCGCAATCAAATATGATGCATGTCCGGTTTAAAGAGGCATGGCATGGCAAAGTGCACAAGCAAACCTACAAATTAAGTGGAGCACAATATGCAACGGGTTGCATATTGACGGAACACCACATCAATTATTTAGTTCGATCTCGTTTATGCACCCAACAATATTAAATGTTGTTAAACATGGCAAGAGGGTGAAGCAAAGTAAAACTACCTATCTAGTCAAGTTTAAATGAGGCCGGAAGCAACGAACAACAATTCCGGTAAATCCCCATATGCATATATTAGGTTTGGTACTGTTCTGCCCTAAACCATATTGTATAGTTATTAAACATGCAAGATGATGCCAGCATGTTAAACTAGGCAAAATTCTACCCCATTTACATATAAAGTTTATTAAATTCGGAGTTACGGTTATTAAGTTATGAATTAAAGCATTTTAACATGGCATAGGAGCAAATTTAAACAAACAGCATTTTAAATATTTTAAACATGGATGAAAACGGCAAATTATTAAACTAGATGAAAAACTAAGCAAGTTTCATATGAAGTTTGTTTTAATCCGATGCACGGTTTGTGAGATATTAAATGCATGAAGTTGAAGGTCTTTTCTGCAAAAGTGCTCTCTCTGGGATATTTGGAAAAATCCTCCTGAACTGAAAAAAAACATAACGGGCCGAAAGTTGAACTGGCCCAATAGGCACAAAGGGATGGAGGGGGGTGCTGCTCACCCATGGGCCTCTTGGGCCGGCGGATCTGGGCTGGGGCATGGTCAACGCACAGTGAGCGTGGCTGTGCTCGTTCGTTCGAAGCAGGGGCCATGGCCGCCCTGGTTCGTTGTTGCCAGCGAGGTCGATGGTCGGCACGGGATCGAGGGCATGGGGGAAGGCACGGCTCTGGCGAGCAGGGCGGAGCGGCACGGCGGAGCGGTTTGCGGAGGTGCTGGGACTTCACTCGAGGCAGGCAGACGGCGCAGCTGCTCCTGTCATTCAACGCAGGGATACAGGGGAGCGGCTGCAGGATGACTTGGCACGGCGGTTCGTCGGTGGTCTTCGGCGAGGGCACCGGTGACGGGGACGGGGTCCAGCCGGCGGGATCCGGCCGGAATGGGCAAGGGCGGCGAAGACACGGATCCGGGCGGTCGAGGCCAGAGGAACTTGATCCCGGCGACGACAGAGCTTCCGCGAGCAGGCATGGCATCTCCCACTGGTTCCCTGTACAGAGACAGAGAGGGTGAGGCGAGAGGGATGAGAGATCTCTTGAGAGAGAGAGAGCGAAGCATGAGGGAGGGAGAAAGAAACGACAGTGAAGAAGAAGAACAAGAGAAAGGAAGGAGGCAGAGCAGCTGCGGCATGGTACAGCGAGCGAAGAAAAGGGAGCGGGCGCTGGGACCTCCGATGGTTGCTGCTGCTTGCGGCGGCACCTGAGGCAAGCCCCTCGAGCACGAACAGGTGGGAGGAGGAGGAACCTTCAGGCTTCGGTGGTGGGCTGGCGAGGAGGTCGAGGGAGATCGGGTGAGGCACTGGTTGGGGCGTTTTGGATCGAGGAAGATTCCGAGGTGGGAGATGAGTGCGGCGGCGGCAGGGACAAACTTCCTAGATTTTAGGGTTTAGACAAGTTGGTTTATATAGGTAGGTTGGATAGCTTAGGGCAAAACGGATCCTCCGATCAAAATCGAACGGTCGAGGAAATATAGGTTAGGAAGTCCAATAAACAAAACGGAGATGTTTTGTACATGTTTGGGGATGTTCCGGACACAACGGTGGCGACAGTCCGGGTCGGGTCCGGGACAGATTTCGGACGCGCACGCGAGGGGTCGGTGCACTGTGACGAGAGAGGTTAGGTTGGACCTGGCGGTAGGTCGTGGGCTGTGTAGACGGTGTCGAGCTGAGAGGAGAGAAGAGAGGGAGGCCCGTCGACTATTTCCGGAGACCGAAAACGTCCGACGTTAGACCGGCTACTATTGCCGCTATATTTATCCGTTGGGGCATCAAACGGACTCCGAATACGATGCAACTTGGCAGGCGGTCTATTGACAACAAAACAACACCGCATGCCAACTTTCAACCCATTCTGAGAACATTTTCCGGCCACTTATAAAATAATATTTCGGACATGTCGCGGGCGCATGCAAGTGTGTCTGGGCTCAGAACGGACAACGGAAGGAACTGGGAGAAGCCGGACGGATGCAAGTTTTAAAACATGATGATGCAATGCACATGATGACATGATAAGATGCAACATGCAAGCGAATGACAAGGCAACAACAGCGAATAACTGGAAGACACCTGGCACCTCGGCCTCGGGGCGTTACACTGCCCCTCCTTATATAAGTTAGAGGGGCGGGTTACATGTGGAGTCCTAGTAGGACTAGGACTAATCTATCTTCTCTTACAAGTTGATTACAAGTCTGGGTCTTGCTTCCTCGTAAAGGAAATATTCGTCATCCCTTTCCTCTTAAGACGGCCCACCATAATATGAGTCGGACTTCTAGGCCTTGGGCCATCCGTGAGTCGCCAGGCTCGTGAGTCGTCTGATCAGTGAGCCGCCAGACCCGTGAATCGCCAGTCCTCCAGCGGGTCATCGGTGAAGTGCCAAGTCCGGCCGGGTCATACTTCCGGCCGGGTCATACCGTGGGGTATATCCCCGACAAGTTCCGTGATCTCGTAAACTTATGCATAGGGGTTGGCACACATTTTCGTCTTCATTCTCCGGTAGAAACTTTGGGGCATTCTTTGAAATTCGTTGTATTGGTTGAATAGATGAATCCGAGACTGTGTGATGCATATCGTATAATCATACCCACGGATACTTGAGGTGACATTGGAGTATCTAGGTGACATTAGGGTTTTGGTTGATTTGTATCTTAAGGTGTTATTCTAGCACGAACTCTATGATAGATCGAACGGAAAGAATAGCTTCATGTTATTTTACTACGGACTCTTCAATAGATCGATCAGAAAGGATAACTTTGAGGTGGTTTCGTACCCTACCATAATCTCTTCGTTTGTTCTCCGCTATTAGTGACTTTGGAGTGACTCTTTGTTGCATGTTGAGGGATAGTTATATGATTCAATTATGTTATTATTGTTGAGAGAACTTGCACTAGTGAAAGTATGAACCCTAGGCCTTGTTTCAACACATTGCAATACCATTTACGCTCACTTTTATCGCTTGCTATCTTGCTGTTTTTATATTTTCAGATTACAAAAACCATTATCTACTATCCATATTGCACTTGTATCACCATCTCTTTGCCAAACTAGTGCATCTATACAATTTACCATTATATTAGGTGTGTTGGGGACACAAGAGACTCTTTGTTATTTGGTTGCAGGGTTGCTTGAGAGAGACCATCTTCATCCTAGCCTCCCACAGATTGATAAACCTTAGGTCATCCACTTGAGGGAAATTTGCTACTGTCCTACAAACCTCTGCACTTGGAGACCCAACAACGTCTACAAGAAGAAGGTTGTGTAGTAGACATCAAGCTCTTTTCTGGCGCCGTTGCCGGGGAGGTTAGCGCTTGAAGGTATATCTTTAAATCTTGCAATCGAATCTTTTTGTTTCTTGTTTTAGCACTAGTTTAGTTTATAAAAGAAAACTACAAAAAAATGGAATTGAGTTTGCCTCATACGCTTCATCTTTTTAATATCTTTTGTGAGAATGATGGAAAGGAAAATTGTGCTCAAATGCTAGAAGAAGAAGTCTATAGAATGTTTGGCATTAAATCTTTGAATGATGAGCATGATTGCAATGTTGTTAGTATGAATTCCTTGAATATCCATGATGCTAATGATATGCAAAGCCACAAGCTTGGGGATGCTATGTTTGATGAAGATGATATTTTTTGTCCCCCAAGTTTTGATGAGAAAAATTATTATGATGAAAGCATGCCTCCTATTTATGATGATTATAATTATAAAAGTGGATTTGGAAAGGTCATGACTTTATTTAGTAATGATTCCACTATTTCAGAAGAGGTTCCAATTGATTATGAGAACAAAGTTGCTATCTATGATGATTATTGTGATGACATGTATGCTATAAAGAACAATGATAACCATGAAACTTGTCATCTTGATTTTAACTTTCAATTGGATTATGCCTCACATGATAGTTATTTTGTTGAGTTTGCTCCCACTACTATTTCGAACGAGAAGAATTTTGCTTATGTGGAGAGTAATAAAATTTCTATGCTTGTAGATCATGAAAAGAATGCTTTATGTGATAGTTATATTGTTGAATTCATTCATGATGCTACTGAAAATTATTATGAGGGAGGAACATATGCTTGTAGGAATTGCAATAATATCAAGTTTCCTCTCTATGTGCTTAAAATCTTGAAATTATGCTTGTTTTGCTTTCCTATGCAAGTTGATTCTTGTTCCCACAAGTTGTTTGTTCACAAAATCCCTATGCATAAGAAGTGGGTTAGACTTAAATGTGCTAGTCATATTCTTCATGATGCTCTCTTTATGTTACAATTCTTATTTTTTATGTGAGCATCGTTGAAATCATCATGCCAAGCTAGGGGCGTTAAACGATAGCGCTTGTTGGGAGGCCCAATTTTATTTAAGCTCCTTACTTTTTGTTCCTGTTTAGTAATAAATTAATCATATATCCTCTTTTATGATTGTGTTTTTTATGTTTTAATTAGTGTTTGTGCCAAGTAAAGCCTTTAGTATCTTCTTGGGTGATTGTTATTTGATCTTGCTGTAAAAAACAGAAAGTATGCGTTCATGAGAATAATTTTCATTTTTTACCAGAGAGCGATAAAATATCAATTCCACTTGCAGTAGATTAATAAACAAATTTCCTAGGACTTCCTAATTTCTCAGGATTTTTGGAGTTACAGAAGTATTCGAAACCTACAGATTACTACATACTGTTCTGTTTTTGACAGATTCTGTTCTCTATGTGTTGTTTGCTTATTTTGATGAATCTATGAGTAGTATCAGAGGGTATGAACCATAAAGAAGTTGGAATACAGTAGATATTACACCAATATGAATTTAGAATGAGTTCACAACAGTACTTAAGTGATGATTTATTTTCTTATACTAACGGAGCTTATGAGTTTTCTGTTAAGTTTTGTGTTGTGAAGTTTTCAAGTTCCGGGTGAAGATTTGATGGACTAAGGAATAAAGAGTGGCAAAAGCCTAAGCTTGGGGATGCCCAAGGCACCCCAAGGTAAAATCAAAGGACACCAAAAATCCTAAGCTTGGGGATGCCCCGGAAGGCATCCCCTCTTTCGTCTTCGTTCATCAGTAACTTTACTTGGAGCTATATTTTTATTCACCATATGATATGTGTTTTGCTTGGAGCGTCATTTTATTTTCTTTTGTTTTTCTTGCTGTTTGAATAAAGTACCAAGATATGAAATTCTTAAATGTTAGAGAGTCTTCATATAGTTGCAAAATTATTCGACTACTCATTGATCTTCACTTATATCTTTCGGAGTAGTTCGTTGTTGCTCTAGTGCTTCACTTATATCTTTTTAGAGCACGGTGGTGGTTTTTATTTTATAGAAATAGATTGACTCTCATGCGTCACTTATATTATTTTGAGATTCCTAAACATCATGGTAATTTGCTTTGATTATGAATTTAGTCCTAATATGATGGGTATCCAAGATGGATATAATAAAAACTTTCATATAAAGTGCATTGAATACTATGAGAAGTTTGATACTTGATGATTGTTTTGAGATATGAGGATGGTAATATTAGAGTCATGCTAGTGATTAGTTGTGAATTTGAGAAATACTTTTGTTGAAGTTTGTGATTCCCGTAGCATGCACGTATGGTGAACCGTTATGTGATGAAGTCGGAGCATGATTTATTTATTGATTGTCTTCCTTATGAGTGGCGGTCGGGGATGAGCAATGGTCTTTTCCTACCAATCTATCCCCCTAGGAGCATGTGCGTAATACTTTGTTTCGATAACTAATAGATTTTTGCAATAAGTATGTGAGTTCTTTATGACTAATGTTGAGTCCATGGATTATACACACTCTCACCCTTTCACCATTGCTAGCCTCTCTAGTACCGCGTAACTTTTGCCGGTACCATAAACCCACCATATACCTTCCTCAAAACAGCCACCATACCTACCTATTATGGCATTTCCATAGCCATTCCGAGATATATGGCCATGCAACTTTCCACCATTCCGTTTATGACACACTTCATCATTATCATATTGCTTTGCATGATCATGTAGTTGACATCGTATTTGTGGCAAAGCCACCATTCATAATTCTTTCATACATGTCACTCTTGATTCATTGCATATCCCGGTACACTGCCGAAGACATTCATATAGAGTCATATCTTGTTCTAAGTATTGAGTTGTAATTCTTGAGTTGTAAGTAAATAAAAGTGTGATGATCATCATTATTAGAGCATTGTCCCAGTGAGGAAAGGATGATGGAGACTATGATTCCCCCACAAGTCGGGATAAGACTCCAGACGAAAAATAAAAAAAAGGAAAAAAGAGAAAAGAGGCCAAAAAAAAAGAAAGAAGGCCCAAAAATAAAATAAAAAAAGAAAATGAGAGAAAAAGAGAGAAGGGGCAATGCTACTATCCTTTTTCCACACTTGTGCTTCAAAGTAGCACCCTTCATGATAGAGAGTCTCCTATGTTATCACTTTCATACACTAGTGGGAATTTTACGTTATAGAACTTGGCTTGTATATTTCAATGATGGGCTTCCTCAAAATGCCCTAGGTCTTCGTGAGCAAGTGAGTTGGATGCACACCCACTTAGTTTCTTTTGTTGATCTTTCATACACTTATAGCTCTAGTGCATCCGTTGCATGGCAATCCCTACTCACTCACATTGATATCTATTGAGGGGCATCTCCATAGCCCGTTGATACGCCTAGTTGATGTGAGACTATCTTCTCCTTTTTGTCTTCTCCACAACCACCATTCTATTCCACATATAGTGCTATATCCATGGCTCACGCTCATGTATTGCGTGAAGATTGAAATTTTTTGAGAACACCAAAAGTATGAAACAATTGCTTAGCTTGTCATCAGGGTTGTGCATGATTTAAATGCTTTGTATGGTGAAGATGGAGCATAGCCAGACTATATGATTTTGTAGGGATAGCTTGCTTTGGCCATGTTATTTTGAGGAGACATGATTGCTTTATTAGTATGCTTGAAGTATTATCATTTTTATGTCAATATTAAACTTTTGTCTTGAATCTTATGGATCTGAACATTCATGCCACAATAAAGAGAAATATGTTAGGTAGCATTCCACATCAAAAATTCTGTTTTTATCATTTACCTACTCGAGGACGAGCAGGAATTAAGCTTGGGGATGCTGATACGTCTCCAACGTATCTATAATTTTTGATTGTTCCATGCTATTATATTATCTGTTTTGGATGTTTGGCTTTATTATGCACTTTTATATTATTTTTGGGACAACCTATTAACCCAGAGCCCAGTGCTAGTTTTTGTTTTTTTGTTTTAGTGTTTCGAAGAAAAGGAATATCAAACGGAGTCCAAACGGAATGAAACCTTCGGGAGCGTGATTTTTGGAACGAATGTGATCCAGGCGACTTGGAGTTGAAGTCAAGGAAGCTTCGAGGTGGCCACGAGGCAGGGAGGTGCTCCTGCCCCCTAGGCGTGCCCCCACCCTCATGGGCCCCTCGTGGCTGCCCTGATCGACTTCTTTCGCCTACATATATATATATATATATCAATATACCCTAAAAACATCAGAGAACAGAATAGATCGGGAGTTCCACTGCCAGAAGCCTCCGTAGCCACCAAAAACCAATCTAGACCCGTTCCGGCACCCTGCCGGAGGGGGGAATCCCTCTCCGGTGGCCATCCTCATCATCCCGTTGGTCTCCATGACGAGGAGGCAGTAGTTCTCCCTCGGGGCTGAGGGTATGTACCAGTAGCTATGTGTTTGATCTCTCTCTCTTTCTCGTGTTCTTGAGGTGATACGATCTTGATGTATCACGAGCTTTGCTATTATAGTTGGATGTTATGATGTTTCTCCCCCTCTACTCTCTTGTGATGAATTGAGTTTTCCCTTTGAAGTAATCTTATCGGATTGAGTCTTTAAGGATTTGAGAACACTTGTTGTATGTATTGCACATGCTTATCTGTGGTGACAATGGGATATCATGTGATCCACTTGATGTATGTTTTGGTGATCAACTTGCGAGTTCCGTGACCTCGTGAACTTATGCATAGGGGTTGGCACACGTTTTCGTCTTGACTCTCCGGTAGAAACTTTGGGGCACTCTTTGAAGTTCTTTGTGTTGGTTGAATAGATGAATTCGAGATTGTGTGATGCATATCGTATAATCATACGCACAGATACTTGAGGTGACATTGGAGTATCTAGGTGACATTAGGGTTTTGGTCAATTTGTATCTTTAGGTGTTATTCTAGTACGAACTCTATGATAGATCGAACGGAAAGAATAGCTTCATGTTATTTTACTACGGACTCTTGAACAGATCGATCAGAAAGGATAACTTTGAGGTGGTTTCGTACCCTACCATAATCTCTTCGTTTGTTCTCCGCTATTAGTGACTTTGGAGTGACTCTTTGTTGCATGTTGAGGGTTAGTTATATGATCCAATTATGTTATTATTGTTGAGAGAACTTGCACTAGTGAAAGTATGAACCCTTGGCCTTGTTTCAACACATTGCAATACCGTTTACGCTCACTTTTATCGCTTGCTACCTTGCTGCTTTTATATTTTCAGATTACAAAAACCATTATCTACTATCCATATTGCACTTGTATCACCATCTCTTCGCCGAACTAGTGCACCTATACAATTTACCATTGTATTGGGTGTGTTGGCGACACAAGAGACTCTTTGTTATTTGGTTGCAGGGTTGCTTGAGAGAGACCATCTTCATCCTACGCCTCCCACGGATTGATAAACTTAGGTCATCCACTTGAGGGAAATTTGCTACTGTCTTACAAACCTCTGCACTTGGAGGCCCAACAATGTCTACAAGAAGAAGGTTGTGTAGTAGACATCAACCTCTCGGGAGCCATTTCAACCGGACGCAGCTTCCCAAGGGACCAACTCTGGCCATTGTGCTGCATTGAAGCGGCTGGCCGGCCCTTCGCATGGACTGGCCACGGCTATTTAAGTTGTGCGCCGGCGATGCACATATGCAATTCATCCTCTTCGATCCCCTTCTCCTCTCCGATCCCCTCCTGCTCCCCGAGCCCCTTCTCCAACTCCGGTGACGATGTCAATGTCTTGGTTCTCCGCGCCGATAGGCGGAGGTGGTGATAGTTCGTCATCGGGCGGATCATGGCGCCGCCACCCTCGCTCTCTGAGCCCCTCGGCATCCAAGGTGGCCGGCTCCTCCGGCAAGGAGGAGATCGCCATCTCAAGAGGACCAGGAGTCACAGCAGCAACCCCGCCTCCTCACGGACGCCATTGGTGGACGAAGAATTCATCCTTCAGATGGAGATCATGAGTGTTCGATTCGTCAGATGGGCCTGACGCCACCATCGTCAGCGCGTTCTGTCAAGGAGTAGCCGTCCCCGCCGTGGTACTATGTGAAGCGGGAGCCGACATCACCACTCCGGCGGGTCGAGGAGGAGCACGTGGCGGCCCTCTGCACCCCGCATGAGAAGGTGGAGCGGCTCCGCCGCGAGCGACATGCAGCGACCGGAGACGGATGACGACAGCAGTGCGGTGTGGCAGGGCGGTTCACATAGGGTTTAGGTTTTTTCTTCAAAATTTTAATTAAACGGCCGAAATATCATTTTTTTTGTAAATTATGTTCGAACTTGAATGGAATCACACGTGTTTGTTTAAACTTCACCCGGTTTGTTTAAATCATGTTTGAAATGTTTGTGGATAGCATTGGTTGGTCGGCTCCCGTATTCGTGTTCGCGGACTAGTCCCCCTTTTCACGGACGGATGCGGTGTATAGTTTGTGGGTCAACATTGGAGATGCCCTTACAGAGGAAGAAGCACGTTGCAAGTCAACATAATTTCAGGTCGCATATCTTTGCCATTTTAATGAAACCACACAAATTAGTTGCTCCCTATTGGACGAATAGTGTAACATCCCAAAATTCTAAATTTTAGAATGTTATATTAAATAAATAACTAGGAGTGTTTGTTCGATTGTTGCGTGATTGACTGTGTGAAATTGAGTGGAATTTGAAACTTTTTGAAAGTTGAATGAGAGGAAAAAAGGACTTTCCCAAACTTTCATCTTTGCATTTGGTTCCATGAATTAAATTCATTTCATCACAAAACCCTAGAGTGAAGATGATATGACCTCTTCCATTTAAAGAAATGAAAAGGGTTTTGAAAAAATTTGAATTCCATTTGGAAATATTTCAAATACAAAAACTTTATGCAACTCAATGAGTTTCATGAGGGAAGATAAAAGGACTTCTTCCAATTTTAAGAAAGAGAGTTGTAAGTTTCAAAGCAACCATTTTGAAAGTCATTTTGAAGTTATTTGAATCCCACTTTCATTTTGAAGTTATTTGAATTTCCAAATTTCAAATCCTCTGAAAGTTATTTAAAATGAGAGAAGTAATATGACACTTCAAAATTTAGAAGGCATTTGAAATATATTTGGCCAAGGGAAAACAGAAAAGATTAGAAAGTGGTTGGAAATTCAAATCCAAACCCAATTATGAGTTATTTGGTTTTTATTGAAATTATTTTTCTCCAAAAATAAATATATGTAAATTAGGCTAAAATGATTCCCTTTAATAGAAAAAATGGAGAAATATAAATTTGAAATCATTTTGGTATTTTAAGATAATTTTAATTGATTTTTTAATGCAACAGTAGCACTGTTTGCATTATTTGAATTTATGTGGATTTTATTTGTTTGAAAAGTAGTTCATGTTTTAGGAATTTGTTTCTGAAATTTTTGATATATTATATGCCTATGGCATATTTCATCTTCATTTTCTTTTATTTCATTTTCTTCTCTGTCTTACTTCAAAAACATAAAAGGCCACTGTTTGTTTTAGGCCTCAGCCCAATAGATCAGCCGGCCCACTCGCCCGCGCAGCCGACGTCGTATCTCAAACGGATCGGCTAACTGATCCGTTTCCTCCCTCTTTCGCTGACATTGGGTCCCGCACCAACCGCTCCCACGATTCGCGCGCTCACCTTCCTCCTTCCACGATCTCCTTCCCACCTCACCGGCGCCGCCCCGCACCCGGTCGATTCCCTGCCACATTATGGCCGGCTGGCCGCCCCTGCCCAAAACCACAACCCCTATAAAGCCCTCGCCTCCCCCTCTCATTTTCGCCTTGAACGCACCACCCTAACCCCCCCTGAAATCACAGAGACTTGACTGTATTGGGTCGGGTCGCTACAAATAGAGAGGGTTTGGTGTAATGCGTTGGATGTATTATTGAGCCTCGAGGGTAAGAATATATTTAGTACATGAATTAGAGGGTGACGATGTCCTGGATATGCGGGTATTAACCTATCCGGCCCTCGGATGAGCCGATGGGCCCTTGTTCTCTTTAGTGATGGAACCCAGGAGATGTGAGCCTAGGCGTGATCAAGACTGCCCCTGCCAAAGACTTGACTTATACTCCAAGATATCCCCTGCCGCCTCCATGCGATCCTCAGGACCCCTATCATGTAACCCTATATGCCCTACCTGGCGTGTACATAAGACAAGGGGTTTAGCCTGTAGAGGGGACCGAACCACAATTACATTCACCTAGCCCTAGAGGTAGAACAGAACTCACGATCTCGAGGTCGATCAACTCTGTACTTGATACTTATCCATCAATATAAACAAGAGCAAGATGTAGGGTTTTACCTCCATCAAGAGGGCCCGAACCTGGATAAACATTGTCTCCCTTGTTCCTGTTACCACCGATCCGAGTTCCGCAGCTCGGCACCCCCTAGCACCCCCTACCCCAAGGTCTGCCAGATTTCACATCGACATTGGTGCTTTCATTGAGAGTTTTGTTGTGTGATCTATGAAGGATCGATGGGTTCGTTGGTTAATGACTCCAACCTCCAAGGCACGATCTCCGTGCTCGAAAATCCCATCACGAAAACACGCTTTCCTCTTCACGGGTAAGAGGTGATCCATAATATCTTTTCGGCCCCGGACGAACGCCCCATAGGAGGCGACGGGCCAAGATACTTCCTGGAAAGTGACTCTGACAACAACCGTCCAGAGATGGCCGATGAGTCTGATATTCAAATCAACTTTGCTGTTCCGGCAACCACTTGCCCCTCTCGGGCCGAAAGCGTCAAGCCCACGGTCCATGAAGACCGAAAGTGCTCTCCCACCCACCTCCCATATCGAATATCGTCCTAATAAATCAGGCCCTCCCGATGTCTGGGATCTCGCCTACGTACGACAACTACCTGACGAATCGATCAAGCAATTCTGGGACATGTTTTGGTCTGTCATAGATGACATACTAGACTTATAGGACTCCGATATAATAGCAGCTTTTCAGCGCGGATGCAAGGATATAGGCGTTTCAAATGCCCTCACCCGCCGTTGCGTTCAAACACTTCCGGAGTTATCCGATCTAGTGTCAAAATTCTGCAACATCGAAGACGCCTGGCTGGCACAGAAGATGACAGATTCGAAGTGCAACAACAAATTAGAGTGCGACAGGCTCACACCTCGGCACGAGCCCCGCGCACTGCCTACACCAGTTGATCGACCTAGGAGAAAGAAGAAAACCACCGGCTGACCGAGGACAACCCTCGACAGCTTCTTGGATAACCCATGCCTGATACACTCCATCTTGTTGAATTCCTGCCCCACTCACAACCTTCGCGACTACTAGGTGGTGAGGCAAGTGGCCAAAGGAGGCCTAGCCCTCCTCAATGGCATGTCGCGGCATGCCGAGGAGTCCTCGGGTGATGACGAGGTCTTGATGATTTATGAGACCTTCATGTCTAATAACCAGCGCAAGCGGGCTCTGCAGGAAGTTAATTCCATTAGGCAAGTGCTAGCTCGGGGCGCGTGGATAGACACGCCAATCACCTTTGGTCATATATATCAGCTAAGGTCTACTTCGAATAGTTGCCCTGCCGCATTGGTACTCAACCCAATCGTAGGTAGTTGCCGCCTTCAGAAAGTACTAATGGATGGAGGCAACAGCCTTAACCTGATATACACAAATACTCTAGAAAAGATGCAAATCGATAAATCGCGTATCGAACAGAGTCAAACCACCTTTAAGGGTATAATACCGGGACGAAAGGCGCGTTGCAGTGGAAAAATCACCTTGGATGTGGTCTTCGGAACACCAAATAACTACCGATCCGAAGAGATAACATCCCATATCGCCCCTTTTAAGAGCGGATATCACGCCCTGCTCGGGCGGGATGGCTTTTCAAAGTTCCAAGAGATCCCACAGTACGGCTAACATGAAGCTCAAAATGTCGGGCCCTAACAGGATAATCACCATCTCCAGCGACCCCGACAAAGCACTCAAAGCCGAGAACAAAATGACATCACTCGCCCTGGAATCTCTATCCGAAGCCCTCGTGGTCGAGGGATTCACATCACTACGAGCCAAAGTTGATCAAGACGATGTCATCCTCGACAAGCGGCCGAAGTCGACCTCGTTTAAACTGGCCGACGGTATAGTAAAATTTCAAGTACACCCCACGGACCCAAGTAAAACAGCATCAATCGGGCAAACCTCGAGATAGAGATTGCCGAGGGCCTACACAATTTCCTCAGGGGAAATTGGGATATATTCGCCTGGCATCCTTCTGATATGCCAGGAATACCCCGCAGGCTCGCCAAACACAACTTGAACATCTTAAAAGCGTATAAACCCATTAAGCAAGCACTTCGGTGCTTCTTCGGACTCAAGCGTCAAGCAATGGGTGGGGAACTGGCTAAACTCCTTGATGCCAGATTCATACAAGACATCAAACACCCCAATTGGCTCGCCAATTTGTCATGGTAACAAAGAAGGAAAGGTCCTGGCGCCTGTGTGTTGATTTGAAAGACCTCAATAAGGATTGCCCCAAGGACCCCTTCCCATTACCATGCATTGATCAGATCATGGACGCCACAACCAGACATGATTCGTTGTGCTTCCTGGATGCCTACTCGGGATACCATCAAATAAAGATGAAAGACTCTGACTAGGCCGCAACAACGTTTATCACGCCCTATGGGTCGTTTTGGTTCAACATAATGCCCTTTGGGCTAAAGAACGCCGACGCTACATACCAACGCATGATTCAATCATGCCTGGAAAAACACATCGGTAAAATCGCCGAGGCCTACGTCGATGATGTGGTTGTCAAAACCAAATACATCGAAAAACTAGCCGACAACCTCCACGATACATTCGCCAGCTTGTAGGAATACCATATTAAACTCAAGCCAAAGAAATGTTTCTTAGGAGTACCAACGGGTAAACTCCTCAACTTCATAGCATCTAGCCGAGGAATCGATGCCAAGCCGATAAAAATACGAGCTCTGGACCGAATAGAGGTACCAACTGAGGCCAAGCATGTTCAAAAACTCGCATGTTGCGTTGCGGCATTAAGCCGCTTCATCTCAAGGCTCGGGGAAAAACCGCTACCTCTGTACAGGTTACTGAAACAAACAAGGACTTTTAAATGGACCAAGGAGGCGGCAGCGACCTGAGAAGACATTAAAGCACTCCTGGCCACTAATCCCATCTTGGCAGCACCAGGAATGTGTGAACTGATGATAATGTACATCTCGGCCACGAGCCAGGTGGTCAGCGCAGTACTCGTGGTAGAACGAGATATGGAGGGCCACAAGTTCCAAGTGCAAAAACACGTTTTTATGTCTCTGAGGTCTTAAGCCCATGCAATACACCGCTACCCTCACTATCAGAAGATAGCTTACGTTGTCTTTATGGCGTCATGAAAACTTCATCACTACTTTCAAAAGTGTTTAGTGACCGTGGCATCTGACATCCCCTTAAGTAACATAACTAACAACCGAGACGCAACTGGGCGTATAGCCAAATGGGCCATAGAGCTCCTACCCTTTGAAATAACATATCGGCCACGCCGAGCTATTAAATCTCAGGTACTGGCGGACTTTGTAGCTGAATGGCTAGAGGCCGAGCTCCCTAGAGAATACATCACATACTCACACTGGACCATGTATTTTGATGGTGCAAAGATGCTAGCTGGTCTAGGGGCCGGAGTCGTACTTACATCACCAACATGCGACAACATTCGATACATGCTACAAATCATGTATACCGACTCCAACAATGTGGCCGAATACCAAGCCCTCTTACATGGACTACAGATAGTAGTCTCCATGGTTGTCAAACGCCTCGAGGTATGAGGAGATTCCAGCCTCGCTATCCCCAAGTAATGTTGGGGAACGAAGCATGAAAATCAAAAAAATTCCTATGAACACCCAAGATTTATCTAGAAGCATAGAAACGAGAGGGGAGAGTGTGTCTACGCACCCTCGTAGATCAAAAGCAGAAGCATATATAACATGGTTGATGTAGTCGTACTCGGCACAATCCAATCGCGATCCAAACCGATGAAGTACCGAACGGACGGCACCTCTGCGTCAGCACACGTACGGCTCGATAACGTATCCTCCTTATCCAGCAAGCGAGGGAGGAGAAGTAGATGGGATCTCCGGCAGCACGATGATAACCCAGAAGTATAGGGGATCGTTTGTAGTCTTTTTTGATAAATAAGAGTGTCAAACCCAATGAGAAGCTAAATGTAGAACAAATATTCCCGGAAGTTCTATCGACCACCGATACAACTCTACGCACACTTAACATTTGCTTTACCTAGAACAAGAATAAAACTAGAAGTACTTTTCAAGAATAAAACTACTAATAATTTGCAAGATAATAAATTTAGTAGTTTAGTAGAAAGGTTTTTGTCACACAAGAAAGTTATTTGTCCCTAGGTGATTGATAACTAAACCGGTAATCATTATTGCAATTTTATATGAGGGAGAGGCATGAGCTAACATAATTTCTGTACTTGTATCATATGCGCTTATGATTGGAACTCTATCAAGCATCCGCGACTAGCAAAGATCATTAAGGTAAAACCCAACCATATCATGAAGTATCAAGTCCTCTTTATCCCATACGCAATAACCCACCTACTCGGGTATGTGTTCCAGTGACTCACGCCACCCACCATAAGTGAATCATGAACGTATTGCAACACCCTACAACGGGGATCCCTCACGTTTGCACGACACGGAGGGCACCTTAGGACAACACTAAAATAAAATATACAACTCAAACCAATCATGATGATCAATCAACCCATAGGACAAAACAGATCTACTCAAACATCATAGGATTACCACATATCATTGATAATAATAATATATAGTGTTGAGCACCATGTTTAAGTAGAGAATTGTAGTGGGTATAGAGAGGTTACACCGCTGCATAGAGGGGGAGAAAGTTGGTGCTGACGGTAGCAAGGTTGTTGATGTAGATCGCCATCACGATCCTTGCCCCGGCGGCGCTCCGGCGCCACAGGGGGAGAGGGGGAGAGAGCCACCCTCCTTCTTTTTCTTCCTTGGCATCCCCTTAGATGGGAGGAGTGTTTCCCCTCTGTTCCATGGCCTCCATGGCGGCGGAGGGGCGAGAGCCCCTCCGAGATTGGATCTATCTCTCTGTTTTCGTCTATTTCGCGTTCCTGTTTTCTGGCCCTTCACCATTTCTTAAATTTCCGGAGATCCGTAACTCTGATTGGGCTTAAATTTAGAGGGTATTTTTATCCATAAATTATATTTCTTGCAGCGAAAGAAGGGCATCAACCGCCTCGAGCACCGTCTTGTGTTGATTCTTCTTCCAAAAATTCACATATATTCCAAAAAAATCTCCTAAAGTTTTATCGCATTTGGACTTCGTTTGATATGGATATTACGTGAAACAAAAAAACATGCAACAAACAGAACTGGCACTGGGCACTGGATCAATATGTTAGTCCAGTAAATCATATAAATTGTTGCCAATAGTATGTGAAATTTGTATAATATTGACATGGAACAATAAAAAAAAATATAGATACGACGTCAATAATTTGTATGTTGCGATTCAAAGAAATAGTCTATAATTTGACATAAAGACATCAATACTCAAGTATCCCAACAAATAATCATGTCTTTCAAAATATCAATGCCAAATAATGCTATCCCTATAAAAATCATATAGTCTTGTCATGCTCCATCTTCTTAACACAAAGTATTTATCATGCACAACCCCAATGACAAGCCGATCAATTGGTTCATACTTATTAACACGCTTTAACTTTTTCAACCACCACGCAATACATGAGCGCAAGCCATGGACATAGCACTATGGGTGGAATAGAGTATAATGATAGGGGTAAACATAGAGAAGACAAAAAAGCATGAAAGTCTCACATCGACGCGCCTAATCAACAGGCTATGGAGATGCCCATCAATTGATATCAATGCGAGGAGTAGGGATTGCCACGCAACGGATGGACTAAGAGCTATAAGTGTATGTGTAACACCCCATATGTAAAACTTCCATAATTGGAGATGTATCCAACCTTGTCATGTTCAATACCAAGTGTTTTTCCTCTTTGTGGGTTTTATTTTGGGTTTTCCTTATTTCCCTTTTTGCATTGTCTTGTCATTACTTGTCATCTTGCATTTGTTCTTTCATGTTGTTATCATGTGGTGCATCATGTTCCTTGCCATGTTCTTGTGCATTGTCTTAGTCATGCATGTTGCTTTGTGGCATGCCCATGTGTGTCTCTTGCATCATCTCTTCCCCTTCCTTCCTTTCCCCCATGTTTTGCAAGTGACATTTTTCCTACCTCCATAAATGTTCAACTTTGCCTCAATATTCTATCACCATGTCCTAAACCTCTCTGCCAAGTTTCATCCCATTTGGGCTTGTTTTGGTTAGGTTCAAAAATGCCTCAAGTTTGAATATAATTCAAACTTGAATTATTTTTCTACCTCTAAAAATTTCCA